>NC_134360.1:174272501-174560835 GCF_048569485.1 Anomaloglossus baeobatrachus | reverse complement strand
GGCCCATACTAGGGCCCCCAGCATGCTCCCTTCTCACCCCACTTTTGTCGGCGGTGTTTGTTAAGGTTGAGGTACCCATTGCGGGTACGGAGGCTGGAGCCCACATGCTGCTTTCCTTCCCCATCCCCTTAGGGCTCTGGGTGAAGTGGGATCTTATCGGTCTCCAGGCACTGAGGCCGTGCTCCATCCACAGCCCCTGGGAATCTGCTGGACATGGAGCTGAGTATCCTCAGGGACATGGCCCTGCTACGTTGAGGTACTCTGTGTCCCCATAAAGGGGACCGCGCACAGACACACGGCAGCACTGCTGGGTGTGTTAGTGCGCCAGGGATGGCGGCGCTGCCCGCACTGGTGCCATCGCACACTACAGCGTGCTGGGTGTGTTAGAGTATTGGGGGACTGCCGCGCTAACCGCCGCTGCCATTTTTATCTCAGGCGCGGCTGGGACTTGTGGTGCGCCGGGGACTTCCGCGCCGACCAGGGCTTATATGCCGGGCCGCGCTTATCACTCTAGTCCCCGGCTTTTGCGGCCTACTCTCACTTCGTTACCGCCCACTGGCCTGCCAGTCAGGGTAAGGGCGTGACGCTGCACAGCACGGCAGCGCTGAGAGATGGAGCATGCTTTGCATACTCCACCCCTCTCACTGTACACAGTGTGAAACCGGATTCCCGCACTTTCTGGGGCACGCCCACGGCCTCCTCCTCTACACAGGACGCCGGCAGCCATTCATGTCAGTTTTTTCTGTGACTGAGAAAAGAGACAAGTTTGGGAAGACCCTGGCAGGGATTCTGGTGGTCACACAACCGCTGTGAGCGGGCGGTAAGCAGCACCTGTGGTGCTGACCCCACTAGTGCCGAAATGCACATATAGATATATGCTTGTACGCTATACATTGCACTGTTCGGTCGCACTTTTGTATTTTGGCTATATACCCTCCTTGATTGTTCGGGGGAGATAACAGCATATCGTCTGTGAAAAACAAGGGTGCAGAAGCACAGGTTTTCTATGCAGCCTGTACAGCATGTACGGCTATACTGCCGGCAGGTTCCACGGACCCCAATTGTATGCAATGCACGGCCCTTGTGGAACTTACTCAGCCGGAGTCTCTGCTAATGGTCCAGGTGATGGGGACGGAGTTTGCAGTATTTACTTCAGACTTTCTGAGACTATGGCTAAGATACTAGAAGCCTTGCAGTCCAGACCGGTCCCTCAGACCATGGGCTCTGTTGATTCATTGCCCCTGGTCCCCCCCCCCAGTTGGTACAACAAGGTGCTCCTGGAGTGTCTCAGGGATCCCAGGGTGAGGGGTCTGACTCGGACCGCAGTCCCAGACCCCCTAAGCGACCTCGCTGGGAGCATCCCTCGACGTCACCGCATCATTCAGGGTCTCAGCATGGGGACTCTCTCTATGATAAGGCGGAGGTATCTGATCAGGATTCTGATCCTGAGAACGTTCTCTACCTGGATACACCTGATTGTGACACCGTAGTGAACGATCTTACGGCGTCCATCAATCATATGTTGGTTATTTCTCCCTCAGCTCCTACGCCTGAGGAGTCAGCTTCTCAGCAGGAGAAGTTCCGTTTCAGGTTCCCCAAGCGTACATTGAGTACGCTTTCTGGATCACTCTGACTTCAGGGAGGCAGTCCAGAACCACCAGGCTTGTCCAGATATCGTTTTTTCCAAACGCCTTAAGGATACACGTTATCTCTTCCCTTTTGACGTTGTCAAGGGCTGGGTTCAGTGTTCCAATGTGGACCTCCTATCTCCAGCGGCTAAATCCTTAGTTGCAGTGGAAGATATGGCTTCACTCAAAGATGCCACTGACAGACAGATGGAGCTCTGGTTGAAATCCATCTATGAAGCTATTGCCGTGTCTTTGCTCCAGCTTTCGCAGCCGTCTGGGCGCTCCAAGCGGTCTCAGCGGCTCAAGCGCAAATTGAGGCAGTCACACGTATGTCTGCGTCGCAGGCTGCGTCTTTAACATCTCAAACGTCAGCGTTTGCGTCATACGCCATTAATGCTGTCCTGGACTCGGCGAGCCGGAAGGCGGTTGCGTCCGACAATTCAGTGGTATTACGCAGAGCCTTGTGGTTGCGGGAATGGAAGGCAGATTCTGCTTCCAAAAAGTGCCTAACCAGTTTGCCATTCTCTGGCGACCGCTTGTTTGGTGAGCGACTGGATGAAATCATCAAACAATCCAAGGGAAAGGATACATCCTTTCCTCAGGCTAAACTGATCATACCCCAACAGAGGAGGGGACAGTCGAGGTTTCGGTCCTTGCGGGGCGCAGGCAGGTCCAATTCTCCTCGTCCAAAAGGCCTCAGAAGGATCAGAGGAACTCCGACGCGTGGCGGTCTAAATCACGCCCTAAAAAGACCGCCGGAGGCGCCGCTACCAAGGCGGCTTCCTCATGACTTACGGCCTCCTCACACCGCATCCTCGGTCGGTGGCAGGCTCTCCCGCTTTTGCGACACCTGGCTGCCACAAGTAAAAGACCGTTGGGTGAGAGACATTTTGTCTCACGGTTACAGGATAGAGTTCAGCTCTCGTCCTCCGACTCGATTCTTCAGAACATCTCCGCCTCCCGAGCGAGCCAAGGCTCTGCTGCAGGCGGTGGGCATTCTGAAGGCAGAAGGAGTGGTGGTCCCGGTTCCTCTTCAGCAACAGGGTCACGGTTTCTACTCCAACCTGTTCGTGGTTCCAAAGAAGGACGGGTCCTTCTGTCCTGTTTTGGACCTAAAACTGCTCAACAAACACGTAAGGACCAGGCGGTTCCGGATGGAATCCCTCCGCTCCGTCATCGCCTCAATGTCCCAAGGAGATTTCCTAGCATCGATCGATATCAGGATGCTTATCTCCATGTACCAATTGCTCCAGAGCATCAGCGCTTCTTGCGCTTCGCCATAGGAGACTAACACCTTCAGTTCGCGGCACTGCCGTTCGGCCTGGCGACAGCCCCAAGGGTTTTCACCAAGGTCATGGCTACAGTAGTTGCGGTCCTCCACTCTCAGGATCACTCAGTGATACCCTACTTAGACGATCTGCTGGTCAAGGCACCCTCTCAAGAGGCATGCCAACACAGCCTCAACGTTACTCTGGAGATTCTACAGAGTTTCAGGTGGATCATCAATTTTCCAAAGTCAAATCTGACACCGGTCCAATCGCTGACATATCTTGGCATGGAGTTTCTTACTCTTCCAGCGATAGTGAAGCTTCCGCTGGACAAACAGCGTTCACTACAGACAAATCACTCCTTCAAGGTCGGTCACACCCCTTGAGGCGCCTCATGCACTTCCTGGGGAAGATGGTGGCAGCAATGGAAGCAGTCCCTTTCGCGCAGTTTCACCTGCGTCCTCTTCAATGGGACATCCTACGCAAGTGGGACAGGATGCCGACGTCCCTAGACAGGAACGTCTCCCTCTCTCAAGCAACCAAAGCTTCCCTTCGGTGGTGGCTTCTTCCCACCTCATTATCGAAAGGGAAATCTTGCCTAACCCCATCCTGGGCGGTGGTCACGACGGACGCGAGTCTGTCAGGGTGGGGAGCGATTTTTCTCCACCACAGGGCTCAGGGTACGTGGACTCAGCAAGAGTCCTCACTTCAGATCAATGTTCTGGAGATCAGGGCAGTGTATCTTGCCCTAAAAGCGTTCCAGCAGTGGCTGGAAGGCAGGCAGATCCGAATTCAGTCGGACAACTCCACAGCGGTGGCTTACATCAACCACCAAGGTGGGACACGCAGTCGGCAAGCCTTCCAGGAAGTCCGGCGGATTCTGCTGTGGGTGGAAGCCACAGCACCCACCATATCCGCAGTTCACATCCCGAGCGTAGAAAACTGGGAAGCAGACTTTCTCAGTCGCCAGGGCATGGATGCAGGGGAATGGTCCCTTCACCCGGACGTGTTTCAGGAGATCTGTTGCCGCTGGGGGATGCCGGACGTCGACCTAATGGCGTCTCAGCACAACAACAAGGTCCCGACATTCATGGCGCGGTCTCACGATCACAGAGCTCTGGCGGCAGACGCCTTCGTTCAGGATTGGTCGCAGTTTCAACTCCCTTATGCGTTCCCACCTCTGGCACTGTTGCCCAGAGTGTTACGCAAGATCAGGTCCGACTGCCGCCGCGCCATCCTCGTCGCTCCAAAATGGCCAACGAGGTCGTGGTACCCGGATCTGTGGCATCTCACGGTAGGCCAACCGGGGGAACTATCAGACCGACCAGACTTGCTGTCTCAAGGGTCGTATTTTCCTTCTGAATTCTACGACCCTCAACCTGATGGAGTGGCCATTGAGTCCTGGATCCTAGCATCTGCAGGGTTATCTCAAGGAGTCATTACCACTATGAGACAGGCCAGAAAACACACATCTGCCAAGATCTACCACAGAACGTGGAAGATATTCTTAACTTGGTCCTCTGCTCAGGGAGTTTCTCCCTGGCCAATTGCCTTGCCTACTTTCTTTCCTTCCTGCAATTCGGTTGGAAAAAGGTTTGTCGCTCGGTTCCCTTTAGGGACAAATCTCAGCGCTCTCTGTATTTTTTTCAGAAGCGCCTAGCAAGACTACCTCAGGTACGCACGTTCCTGCAGGGGTTTGCCGCTTAGTCCTTCCTTACAAACGACTGTTAGAACCCTGTGATTTGAACAGGGTGCTGATGGTTCTGCAGAAACCACCATTCGAGCCTATGAGGGTTTTTTCTCTCTCACGCCTTTCGCAGAAAGTGGTTTTCCTAGGGGCAGTCACTTCACTTCGGAGAGTGTCTGTCGGGGCAGCATTGTCGTGCAAAGTCCCCTTCCCGGTGTCTCACCAGGGCAAGGGGTTCTGCGTCCGGTTCCAGAATTTCTCCCTAAGGTGGAATCCCCCCTTTCATCTCAATCAGGGTATCCGTACCCTCTGTTTGTCTTCATCCAGTTCACCAATGTGAAAAGGATTTGCACTTGATTAGATCTGGTGAGAGCACTCAGACTCTTCATCGATCGTACGGCGTCCCTGCGCCGCTCGGAAGCACTCTTGTCCTTGTCGCTAGCCAGCGTAAAGGGTTGCAGGCTTCCAAATCAAGACTGGCTCGGTGGTTCAAGGAACCAATTCTCTAGCTTATCGTTCTGCTGGGCTTACGGTTCCCTCAGGGCTGAAGGTCCATTCTACCAGAGCGGTGGATGCGTCCTGGGCTTGAGGCACCAGGCTACGGCTCAGCTTGTGTGTCAGGCGGCTACCTGGTCCAGCCTCCACACTTTCACGAAACGCTGTCAGGTGCATACCTATGCTTCGGCGGATGCCAGCATAGGCAGACGAGTCCTTCAGGCGGCGGTTGCCCACCTGTAGAAAGGGGCCGTTTTACGGCTCTATTACGAGGTATTATTTTACCCACCCAGGGATTGCTTTTGGACATCCCAATTGTCTGGGTCTCCCAATAGAGCGACAAAGAAGAAGGGAATTTTGTTTACTTACCGTAAATTCCTTTTCTTCTAGCTCTAATTGGGAGACCCAGCACCCGCCCCTGTTTTTTTGTATACACATGTTGTTCATGTTGAATGGTTTCAGTTCTCCGATATTCCTTCAGATTGAATTTGCTTAAACCAGTTTATTGGCTTTCCTCCTTCTTGCTTTTGCACTAAAACTGAGGAGCCCGTGATCCCACGGGGGGTGTATAGGCAGAAGGGGAGGGGCCTTACACTTTTAAGTGTAATACTTTGTGTGGCCTCCGGAGGCAGTAGCTATACACCCAATTGTCTGGGTCTCCCAATTAGAGCTAGAAGAAAAGGAATTTACGGTAAGTAAACAAAATTCCCTTCTTTTCTCTGTGTGATGTCTTTTTTTTTTTTTTTTTAAACCCTTTGTTGGAGATTCTTAATGGCCAGGTTAAACTTGGCCTGACATTAAGAATCTCGGGCTTTATACCAGCTGGTAAAACATAGCTGGTATTAACCCCTTATTACCCAGCGTGCCACCTGCCACCAGGGCCACTGGAAGAGTTGGATACAGCGCCTGAAGATGGCGCTTCTATGAAAGCGCCATTTTCTGGGGTAGCTGTGGACTGCAATTCGCAGTGGGGGGCCCAGAAAGTTTGGGCACCCTGCACTGTGGATTCCAATCCCCAGCTGCCTAGTTGTACCTGGCTGGACTCAAAAATTTGGTGAACCCCACATTTTTTTTTTTTTTTTTTTTTTTTTTTAATTATTTCATGAAATTCATGAAAAAAAGGGCTTCTCTATATTTTTGGTTCCCAGCCGGGTACAACTAGGCAGCTGGGGGTTGGGGGCAGCCCGTAGCTGCCTGCTGTACCTGGCTAGCATACAAAAATATGGCGAAGCCCACGTCATTTTCTTAAAAACGTTTTCAGGGAAAAACCTTTATAAAAAAAAAAAATGCTTCCCTGCATTTCTATTGCCAGTGAAAGTAACACCAAGCAGCGGGGGCTAGCAGCCAGTAGCTGCTTTGGTTACCCTTAGCAATAGAAAATGCAGCGGGAGCCCACAAATAATGTGATTTTTTTTGTTTTTTTATTTTTAATGAATTTTTGTTTAAAAAAAAATCGGCATGGGCTTCGCCCATCGAGCACCAGAGCATTTTACTGCTCAATTCATCCCAAGTAATCAGATGACTCCCGTGTCGGCCGATTACTTGTTCTGTGTCCCCCTGCATCCATCGCAGCGTGTACGGGCTGTGAGGTCAGCGGAGTGGAGACAGTGACATGCTCTGCTCTGACACATAGTGTGCTGCATGTCACTATCTTTCTCCACTCTGGTACTTGTTGTGCAGGTGACCGGATGCTACATGTCACTAACTGTCTCCACTATGGGACTTGTTGTGCAGGTGAGAGTGCACAACAAGTCCCAGAGTGGAGACAGTGACATGCTCTGCTCTGACACATAGTGTGCTGCATGTCACTATCTTTCACCACTCTGGGACTTGTTGTGCAGGTGACCGGATGATACATGTCACTAACTGCCCCACTCTGAGACTTGTTCAGGTGAGAGTGTATACAGTTGGAACAATGCAGCAGAAGTCACAGAGTGGAGCAAGTTAGTGACATGTATCATCCGGTCACCTGCACAACAAGTCCCAGAGTGGATACAGTGACATGCAGCACACTATGTGTCAGAGCAGAGCATGTCACCAACTTGCTCTGCTCTGTCACCTGCGGTGCTGCATGTCACGTTTTTGCCGCGATTTGGTGCCTTTTTTGCTGCGTTTTTGCTTACTGCGTTTTTAATCAGTGCACAATGCTATTAAAGATTGTTGATGAAAAAAATAAAAAAGGTCTGATGTCATTTCCTTATTCAAAATGTTCATTGTATGCAGGAGAGCAGACAGCAGCTGCAGAACTACAAGGCTCAGCATCCTCCATTCACTAGTGTATGCAGGAGAGCAGAGAGCAGCTGCAGAACTACAAGGCTCAGCATCCTCCATCCAGGACTGTATGCAGTTTTTTACCCAAAAAGAAAAAAAAAATGACATGGGCTTCGCCATATTTTTGTATGCTAGCCGGGTACAGCAGGCAGGTACGGGCTGCCCCCAACCCCCAGCTGCCTATTTGTACCCGGCTGGGAACCAAAAATATAGAGAAGCACTTTTTTTTTTTAATTATTTCATGAATTTCATGAAATAATTTTAAAAAAAAAATGACGTAAGCTTCGCCTAATTTTAGTGTCCAGCCGGGTACAACTAGGCAGCTGGGGATTGGAATCCACAGTGAAGGGTGCCCAAGCTTTCTGGGCACCCCCACTGCGAATTGCAGTCCGCAGCCACCCCGGAAAATGGCGCTTTCATAGAAGCGCCATCTTCTGGCGCTGTATCCAGCTCTTCCAGCTGCCCTGATGCCGGGTGGCTAGCTAGGTAATAATGGAGTTAGGGCTAGCTGTATATTATGAATAAGATCAAGGACAAAGGGAAAAATTGCAATATCATAGTAGTAATTTCATCTACTTCCCTTTTATGTATGGAAAAATAAATGGAATAACTCCATCAACAGACTGCAAATAATGTATGAGTCCCAAAAGAACCACATACACATAGGAGTGTAAATTTCCAAAAATACATCAATTTTTATTAAAGATTTACATATACAAAAATCTAAAAACACATGATTCATTAATCAGAAGGTATAAGGAGGACCTCTACCAAACATCCACCCCCCACAAAAGTGGAGCAGTGTGTCTAGCTAGCATAGAAATATGGGACAAATAGTAGATTAAGCCCCATATCTTAGTTACAGCTCCCAGAGGTGTAAGCTGTCACTAGACAAAAGGTAGCTCCCAGCTACTGCAGGGAAAATGCCATCTAACAGGATCAAACAATTAGTATAAGATAAGATTCACGGCTTACCCATAGAGTAAACAATAGTAGGAGCTGACACAAAGCTGAGGGGGGAAGGAATGCAGCTCTCAACCTGGACGCGTGTCTCTTAATGCTTCTTCAGCAGGAAGTTCCTTCCGCCCCTGCCTTCATCCTGCTGAAGAAGCATTAAGGGACACGCGTCCCGGTTGAGAGCTGCATTCCTTCCCCCCCCTCAGCTTTGTGTCAGCTCCTACTATTGTTTACTCTATGGGTAAGCCGTGAATCTTATCTTATACTAATTGTTTGATCCTGTTAGACGGCATTTTCCCTGCAGTAGCTGGGAGCTACCTTTTGTCTAGTGACAGCTTACACCTCTGGGAGCTGTAACTAAAGCTGGTGTCACACACAGCGACAACGACAACGACGTCGCTGCTACGTCACCATTTTCTGTGACGTTGCAGCGACGTCCCGTCGCTGTCGCTGTGTGTGACATCCAGCAACGACCTGGCCCCTGCTGTGAGGTCGCCGGTCGTTGCTGAATGTCCAGCTTCATTTTTTGGTCGTCACTCTCCCGCTGTGACACACACATCGCTGTGTGTGACAGCGAGAGAGCGACGAAATGAAGCGATCAGGAGCCGGCACTGGCAGCTGCGGTAAGCTGTAACCAGCGTAAACATCGGGTAACCAAGGGAAGACCTTTCCCTGGTTACCCGATGTTTACGCTGGTTACCAGCCTCCGCCGCCCTTGCTGCCAGCGCCGGCTCCTGCACTGTGACATGTGGCTGCAGTATGCATCGGGTAATTAACCCGATGTATACTGTAGCAAGGAGAGCAAGGAGCCAGCGCTAAGCAGTGCGCGCGGCTCCCTGCTCTCTGAACTGTGACATGTAGCTGCAGCACACATCGGGTTAATTAACCCGATGTGTGCTGCAGGAGAGCAAGGAGCCAGCGCTAAGCGCGGCTCCCTGCTCTCTGAACTGTGACATGTAGCTGCAGCACACATCGGGTTAATTAACCCGATGTGTGCTGCAGGAGAGCAAGGAGCCAGCGCTAAGCGCGGCTCCCTGCTCTCTGAACATGTAGCACAGCGACCTTATGATCGCTGCTTCTGCTGTGTTTGACAGCTAAGCAGCGATCATAACAGCGACTTACAAGGTCGCTGTTACGTCACCGAAAATGGTGACGTAACAGCGACGTCGTTGTCGCTGTCGTTTAGTGTGAACCCAGCTTTAGATATGGGGCTTAATCTACTATTTGTCCCATATTTCTATGCTAGCTAGACACACTGCTCCACTTTTGTGGGGGGTGGATGTTTGGTAGAGGTCCTCCTTATACCTTCTGATTAATGAATCATGTGTTTTTAGATTTTTGTATATGTAAATCTTTAATAAAAATTGATGTATTTTTGGAAATTTACACTCCTATGTGGATGTGGTTCTTTTGGGACTCATACATTATTTGCTAGCTGTATATTATCAGCTAGCCCTAAGCCCGAAATTCATGGTGTCACGCCAATATTAGACATGGCCACCATTAATTTCTAGTAATGATAAAAAAAAAAAACACAACACCCAGAAAAATATTTTTCTTTGTCGCTCCATTGGGAGACCCAGACAATTGGGTGTATAGCTTCTGCCTCCGGAGGCCACACAAAGTATTACACTCAAAAGTGTAACCCCTCCCCTCTGCCTATACACCCTCCCGTGTACCACGGGCTCCTCAGTTTTATGCTTTGTGTGGAAGGAGGCACACATCCACTCATACATCTCCATTTTAGTCAGCAGCAGCTGCTGATTGTATCGGTTGGAAGAAAAGAGGGCCCCCACGGGGCCCCCGGCATGCTCCCTTCTCACCCCACTAAGTTGGCGGTGCTGTTAAGGTTGAGGTACCCATTGCGGGTACGACGGCCGGAGCCTCATGCCGTGTTTCCTTCTCCATCCCTTAGGGCTCTGGTAGAAGTGGGATCCGAAGCGGTCATCCAGGTTCTGGGACCGTGCTCCCTCCGCAGCCCCTGAGGGAATCTGCTGGACAGGAGCTTATCTATCCTCAGGGACAGGGCCCTGCATCCACGAGGTACTCTGTGTCCCCATGGGGACTGTGTATGGAGCGCCTGGTTCCCGGACGCCGCAACTGGCTGCTGAATTGTGAAGACCGGGGACTACCGCGCCGACCGCGCCTGCTTGTCGGCCGCGGTATTAAATTTAGTCCCCGGCTTCATCGCGGCCTAGTGGCAAAACTCCCGCCCCCGGGTCTGTCTATCAGAGATAGGGGCGGGGCAGCCGACCTGACGTCGGATGTGAGGGCCGGGGCATCCTGTATGCTCCCTCCCCCCTCACTGATCACTGTGGGGACCCCAGATTCCCGCACTTTTCCTAACGCCGCCCACGGCTTCACTCCTCCCCTGAGAGCTCCGGCAGCCATTTTTCGGACATTCTGCCGGTGGAGAATCACAGAGAACAGCTCTGCAGCTCTGGGAGACCAAGGCAGGGATTCTGGAGCACACACACCCCGCTTTTTAGCGGTCGGTAAGCCGCACCGGTCACTCGGTGTTGGTCCCCCTGGGGTGCCGGTATAGATACGTATATATATACTTATTTCTGTTCGGCCGGGCTGTATACCCTTTTTTCTATATACCCTCAGTGATCACGCTCCTAGGACACAACTGCATGTCATCCACAAGGAGCAAGGGCACTAAAGCACAGGGGTTTTTTGCGACATGTACCTCTTGTGGGGCTATGTTACCTGCGGGTTCCACCTACCCTCACTGTGAGCAATGCTCGGCCCCTGTTACGCTTGCTCAGCCGGAGCCTCGGTCACTTGTGGGCCCCTCGGCTCAGGCATACCCCCCTGCTTCCACTGTCCAGGTGGCAGCGACAGAGTTTGCAGTTTTTGCTGAGAAACTCTGAGTCACTCTCACAATCCATGGCTCAGTCTATGGACAAATGGTCTGCCAAGCTGCTAGAAGCCCTGCAGTCCAGACCGGTCCTTGCACAGGCCCCGGACCCTGTTAGATCGGCGCCTCCAGGTCCCTCTCGGTCCACCCCGGCCGGGGTGGGCCCTAGGTCTCACATGGAGGACTCCTCCACGGACCACAGTCCCAGACCAGCTAAGCGGGCTCGCTTGGAATCTTCCCCGACTTCCTCACGCTGCTCGGGTTCCCAGCTTGAGGACTCTCTGGAGGACGAGGCGGAGGTTGCAGCTCAGGACTCGGACCCTGATGTTGCTCTCAATCTTGATACACCTGAAGGGGACGCCTTAGTAAATGATCTTATCTCGTCCATCAACCAGGTGTTGGATCTATCTCCCCCGCCTCCACCTATAGAGGAGTCGGCCTCTCAGCAGAAGAAACACCAGTTTCGGTTTCCCAAACGTACACGGAGTGCATTTTGTGATCACTCTAACTTCAGGGATGCCATCCAGAAGCCCAGAGCGGTTCCGGACAAGCGCTTTACTAAGCGCCTTACTGACACACGTTGCCCCTTCCCCGCTGACGTAGTTAAGGGTTGGGCTCAACGTCCCAAGGTGGATCCCCCAGTCTCCAGATTGGCAACTAGATCTGTGGTTTCGGTTGCAGATGGCTCATCACTAAAAGATGCCACTGACAGGCAGATAGAACTCCTGGTGAAATCCATCTATGAGGCCACGGGAGCGTCTTTTGCCCCGGCTTTTGCAGCCGTGTGGGCACTCCAAGCTATCTCAGCTTGTCTGGCTGAGATTAATGCGGTCACACGTACGTCTGCCCCGCAGGTTGCATCTTTAACCTCTCAGGTGTCGGCGTTTTCTTCCTACGCCATGAACGCAGTCCTAGACTCTGCTAGCCGTACAGCGGTGGCATCCGCTAATTCTGTTGCAGTCCGCAGGGCCATGTGGCTGCGCGAATGGAAGGCAGACTCGGCTTCCAAGAGGTTCTTAACCGGTTTGCCGTTTTCTGGCGAGAGATTGTTTGGCGAACGATTGGATGAGATTATTAAGGAATCCAAGGGAAAGGACTCCTCCTTACCCCAGTCCAAACCCAAGAGACCTCAGCAACGAAAAATACAATCGAGGTTTCGGTCCTTTCGTCCCTCCGCCAAGCCACAATCCTCTTCGTCCAATAGACAGGACAAAGGCCAGAGGAACTCCTATGCGTGGCGGTCTAAGTCACGCCCCCAAAAGACCACCGGAGGCACTGCCCCCAAGGCGGCCTCATGACTCACGGCATCCCCGAACCGCATCCTCGGTCGGTGGCAGGCTCTCCCGCTTTCGCGATGCCTGGTGGCCACATGTTCAAGACCGATGGGTGAGAGACATCCTGTCTCACGGTTACAGGATAGAGTTCAGCTCTCGTCCTCCGACTCGTTTCTTCAGAACCTCCCCGCGCGGGCAGACGCACTTTTTCAAGCAGTGGACGCTCTGAAAAAAGGAGTTGTGACCCCCGTTCCCACTCAGGAACAGGGTCGCGGTTTTTACTCCAACTTATTCGTGGTGCCAAAGAAAGACTGATCATTCCGTCCCGTTCTGGACCTCAAATTGCTCAACAAACACGTGAGCACCAGACGATTCCGGATGGAATCTCTCCGCTCGGTCATCGCCTCGATGTCACAAGGAGACTTCCTCGCATCGATCGACATCAAGGATGCTTATCTCCATGTGCCGATCGCACCAGAACATCAACGCTTCTTGCGTTTCGCCATCGGGGACGAACACCTTCAGTTCGTGGCATTGCCCTTCGGCCTGGCGACAGCCCCACGGGTTTTTACCAAAGTCATGGCATCCGTTGTGGCGGTCCTGCATTCTCAGGGGCACTCGGTGATTCCCTACTTAGACGATCTCCTAGTCAGGGCACCTTCTCGGGTGGCGTGTCAACACAGCCTTACCGTCGCTCTGGAGACCCTCCAGCAGTTCGGGTGGCTCATCAACTTCCCAAAATCCAAGTTGACACCGACCCAATCTCTGACTTATCTAGGGATGGAGTTTCATACACAGTCAGCGGTAGTCAAGCTACCGCTAGACAAACAGCTGTCACTGCAGGCAGGGGTGCAATCTCTGATTCAGACTCAGTCACACCCCTTGAGACGCCTCATGCACTTCCTGGGGAAGATGGTGGCAGCGATGGAAGCAGTGCCTTTCGCGCAATTCCATCTGCGCCCACTCCAGTGGGACATTCTCCACAAATGGAACAGGAGGTCGAACTCTCTCGACAAGAACGTCTCTCTTTCCCTTGCAACCAAGACGTCTCTTCAGTGGTGGCTTCTTCCCACTTCTCTATCACAGGGAAAATCCTTCCTGCCCCCAACCTGGGCTGTGGTCACCACGGACGCGAGCCTGTCAGGGTGGGGAGCGGTGTTCCTCCATCACAGGGCTCAGGGAACCTGGACTCCGATAGAGTCTTCCCTTCAGATCAATGTCCTGGAGATAAGGGCAGTGTATCTGGCCCTATTGGATTTCCAGCAGTTGCTGGAGGGCAGGCAGATCCGTATCCAGTCGGACAACGCCACTGCCGTCGCATACATCAACCACCAAGGCGGCACGCGGAGTCGTCAAGCCTTCCAAGAAGTCCGGCGAATTCTGCAGTGGGTGGAAGCCACAGCATCCACCATCTCCGCAGTTCATACCGGGCGTAGAAAACTGGGAAGCAGATTTTCTCAGTCGTCAGGGCATGGATGCGGGGGAATGGTCCCTGCACCCAGAAGTGTTTCGAGAGATCTGTCGCCGCTGGGGAACCCCGGACGTCGATCTCATGGCGTCACGGCACAACAACAAGGTCCCGGCCTTCATGGCACGGTCTCAAGATCACAGAGCTCTGGCGGCGGACGCATTAGTTCAGGATTGGTCGCAGTTTCGACTGCCTTATGTATTTCCTCCTCTGGCGATGCTGCCCAGAGTACTACGCAAGATCAGGTCCGACTGCCACCGCGCCATTCTCGTCGCTCCAGACTGGCCGAGGCGGTCATGGTACCCGGATCTGTGGCATCTCACGGTGGGTCAGCCGTGGGCGCTGCCAGACCGCCCAGACTTGCTGTCGCAAGGGCCGTTTTTCCATCTGAATTCTGCGGCCCTCAACCTGACTGTGTGGCCATTGAGTCCTGGCTCCTAGCGTCTTCAGGGTTGTCCCAGGATGTCATTGCCACTATGAGACAGGCCAGGAAACCGACGTCCGCCAAGATCTATTACAGGTCTTGGCGGATTTTCTTGTCCTGGTGTTCTGATAAAGGTTTCACTCCCTGGCCTTTTGCCTTACCCATTTTTCTTTCCTTCCTTCAATCCGGAATGGATAAGGGGTTGTCACTTAGTTCTCTCAAAGGACAAGTATCGGCACTCTCAATATTCTTTCAAAAGCGCCTGGCCAAGCTTCCGCAGGTCCGCACGTTCCTGCAGGGAGTTTGCCACATAGTCCCACCTTACAAGCGCCCGCTTGAACCATGGGACCTTAACAGGGTGCTAACGGCTCTTCAGAAACCGCGTTTTGAGCCGCTGCGGGATGTCTCCTTATCACGTCTTTCGCAGAAAGTGGCATTTCTAGTAGCAGTTACTTCACTCCGTAGAGTGTCGGAGCTTGCAGCGCTGTCATGCAAAGCCCCCTTCCTGGTTTTTCACCAGGATAAGGTGGTTCTCCGTCCTGTTCCGGAATTTCTACCTAAGGTGGTATCGCCTTTTCATCTCAATCAGGATATCACCTTACCTTCATTTTGCCCTAATCCAATTCACCGCTTTGAAAAGGATTTGCACTCATTAGATCTAGTGAGAGCACTCCGATTCTACGTGTCTCGCACAGCGCCCCTGCGCCGTTCAGATGCGCTCTTTGTCCTTGTGGCTGGTCAGCGTAAGGGTTCGCAGGCTTCTAGGTCAACCTTGGCTCGGTGGATCAAGGAACCGATTCTTGAAGCTTACCGTTCTTCGGGGCTTCCGATTCCTTCGGGGCTGAAAGCCCATTCTACCAGAGCCGTGGGGGCGTCCTGGGCATTGCGGCACCAGGAAACGGCTCTACAAGTGTGTCAGGCAGCTACGTGGTCTAGTATGCACACTTTAACAAAGCACTATCAAGTGCATGCCTATGCTTCGGCAGATGCCAGTCTAGGTAGGCAAGTCCTTCAGGCGGCGGTGGCCCACCTGTAAGAGGGAGTCGTGTCGGCTCTTGTTATCGAGGTATTCTTTTACCGACCCAGGGACTGCTTTTGGACGTCCCAATTGTCTGGGTCTCCCAATGGAGCGACAAAGAAGAAGGGAATTTTGTTTACTTACCGTAAATTCCTTTTCTTCTAGCTCCTATTGGGAGACCCAGCACCCGCCCCTGTTCCCTTCGGGCTGTTGTTCTTTTGTGTACACATGTTGTTCATGTTCAATTGTTTCATGGTTTTCAGTTCTCCGAACATCCTTCGGATTGAATTTACCTTAAACCAATTTATAAGTTTCCTCCTTCCTGCTTTTGCACCAAAACTGAGGAGCCCGTGGTACACGGGGAGGGTGTATAGACAGAGGGGAGGGGTTACACTTTTGAGTGTAATACTTTGTGTGGCCTCCGGAGGCAGAAGCTATACACCCAATTGTCTGGGTCTCCCAATAGGAGCTAGAAGAAAAGGAATTTACGGTAAGTAAACAAAATTCCCTTCTTATTAGAAATAAAACACAACACAATTAGTGACTCCATCTTTATTGAAATAAAGAACCCCCCTCCGCAGTAATCCTGGGTTAGGGTCCCGCGCCGTCCAATCAGGATCCAATATCATCTGATCGGTTTGCTGGAAGGCAAAGCGATCAGATGATGTGTCAGGTTAAACTACGTGAATCACATCACACATCAGCTGATTGTATAAAAGCCGATTATACAATCAGCTGAAGCATCAGTGCAAAAAAAAATAAATAAATAAATACTCACGTCTGTGCTGATTACCGGCAGCTCCTGCAGCGGAGTCTGATCCTGGCCCATCACTGCAGGAGCGGCCGGTAATCAGCTGATGAAATCCCCTGACGGCAGGATCAGCTGATAGCCGGCCGGGCGCGAAAAAGCCGGCGACACCACGAGAATCGATCAGCTGATGCGTCAGGTGACTGCATCAGGTGATCCATCGCCAGGTCCTGCAAGCTTCGTGCGTGCCCCGGGGAGACTGCACACAGCCGAAGCGGCGGGACCGAGACAGGGGCTGGAAGCAGGCATGGCACCGGGACCCTGCAGACAGGTGAGTATGACATACACACTCACACACACACTGTATATACACACACACTGTATATACTCGCACACATACACTGTATAGACACACACACACTGTATATACACACACACACACACACACTGTATATACGCGCACACACTGTATATACGCACACACACTGTATATACGCATACACATACACTGTGTATATACACACACACACACTTTCTTCCCCTGGCTGTGTAGAGCTGCTGCTGTCTCTGTATGATTGATCTCAGTGCATCCACTGGGAAGAGGCAGGGAGGAGGGTTTGGGTGGGAGCAGAGTGGGTGTATTAGACACAATGGGTGTGTTAGATTAGCTAGACACCGCCCTAGAGCCACAAAGAATTCTGGGACTTGTAGGAACTGAACACAGGAAGTCAGAGGAGAGATTAACCCCATCAGAGCTGGAGCCAGCAATGACCGTGTGCTGCTAGTGCACAATAAAAGGTAATTTTGCTGAAAAAACATAATAGATGTGTTGAGGGGCACATATTAGCAAGATTTATCAGAAAAAAAAATCAGTTTTGGTAACTGGACAACTTCTTTAATTTATATCCTGATTTATTGATATATATTTCTGTCATTGTTGAACATTTTGTGTCTAAAAACTGTTATTTTTTTCCTTTTTAGATATGACCCAAAGACAAACCAGTGGAGCAGCGATGTGGCGCCAACCAGCACTTGCAGGACGAGTGTTGGCGTTGCTGTTCTGGGCGGGTATCTTTATGCCGTGGGCGGTCAGGATGGGGTCTCTTGTCTCAACATTGTAGAAAGGTATACATTAGATATATTTCTTCAGATTTAATGTTTTATTAACTATATTTTCTACTGTTCCTTAAGATTAATCTATTTTAAGTCTGCAACTACATTAACATAAAGACTGATGGCACAGCCTACGTTTCTAATCTGAACAGGTGCAAACTGAACTTGAAACATTAGTAACAAAAAGGAGATAGCTGCACTCTGTAGATGTGTAACAATAAATACAGGAATATAGGCAGGTATTAGTGCTATGAAAAACATGTAAAAATTGAGATACTTATCACACAAAAATGGACAGTTTTATGTGAGCCCAACAGCCAACGGCAAGGCAACCTATTATTGTTGGGTCCCTGCCTACTCTAATGCCTCTCTTTGGGTTAAATAAATATCCAATTTATGGTTGGACAGGAACCAGCAAATGAATTAAAATCGCCTAAGGGTATAGAGCAGCAGTGCTCGATCAGAGGGTAGAGGTCACCTTGCGCTGGCTGTTGGGCTCATATAAATCTGGACATTTTTGTGTGCTAAGTATCATCTCTCAATTTTTGCATGTTTTTCATAGCAGTAATACATGCATATATTCCTATATTCATTATTATACGTATGTTAGCACTACAAAGTGCAACTGGTTCCTTTGTTGCAACTACATTAAAGGGAACCTGTCAGGTCATTTGTGTTCTAACCTACAAGCGGGGTGATGTGTGGCCTAGTAACCCCTTCCTACCCATCCCTGTGTTGTAATATTGTATAATATGAATGCATAAAAAAAAAAAGTTTTATTACTTACATGTTCCCTATGTAAATGAGCAGGGGCTCTAATCCCCTGGGCGTTGCATCACCCCGTGAGCGTTTGCATGCTTTCTGGGGTATCACGCCCCTGTGGGCGTGATACCATGGATTTACATGAGATCCCGTGCGTGTGCATTTACCATTCCCGCAGCCTTGTTATCCGGATGCTTGCTTCTCGGGTTCAGAAGCGCTCTGCGCATGGTCCAAACCACAGGTGTCTTCTGAGCATGTGCAGTGCGCATCTGAAGTCAAGAAGCAAGCACCCGGATAACAAGGCTGCGGGAATGGGGAGTGCACACGCGGGATCTCAAGGAGCTGACGGTGACGGTGCCCACAGGGGCGTGATACCACGGAGAGCATGCAAACGCCCACAGTGCGATGCGACGCCCATGGAGGCTAGAGCCTCTGATCATTTACATAGGGAGCACCTAAGTAATAAAACATATTTTTATACATTCATATTACACAATATGACAACACAGGGATGGGTAGGAAGGGGTTACTAGGCCACACATCACCCTGCTACTAGGTTGGATCACATAAGTTATCTGACAGGTTTCCTTTAACCCCTTAACGACCTTTGACGTACTGAGTACGTCATGGTGACATGGTGCTAAACAACCCATGACGTACTCAGTACGTCATGGCGAAATCGCGGTCCCGGAGCACCGGGGAGTGAAATTTGTTTACTTAAACGGTAGATTCGGGAAGGAGGGGACCTCTGCCTGACCTCAGGAGGGGTGGTGCCTCCTCCCCGAACCTACAGAGGCTGTGATTGGCTGACGAACGCCGCTCAGCCAATTACAGCCACTGTAATGTTCCAGCCATTGAAAATGGCTGGAACATTGAAATCCAGCCCTGATCAGTGCTGCTGTAGCACTGGCCATTGGCTGGAGCTGGGTGATCGATGCTTCACCCGCCCCCAGCTCTGATTGGAGAGACCGGTCTTGTGACCGCTCTCTCCAATCAATGTGGATCTGTGACCGTCCCTGGAAGCCGAGGAGAGCGGTAAGTTGCTGTCCCCGCCGCCCGCCCCTGTCCCCGATCGCCCCGCCGCTGCTCCCGCTCCACTGCTGTCCCTGGCGCCATGCTCCCGCTCCACCGCTGTCCCCGCCGCTGTCTCCGATCGCCCCGGCGCCATGCTCCCGCTCCACCGCTGTCCCCACCGCTGTCTCCGATCGCCCCGGCGCCATGCTCCCGCTCCACCGCTGTCCCCACCGCTGTCTCCGATCGCCCCAGCGCCATGCTCCCGCTCCACCGCTGTCTCCGCCGCTGTCTCCGATCGCCCCGGCGCCATGCTCCCGCTCCACCGCTGTCCCCGCCGCTGTCTCCGATCGCCCCGGCGCCATGCTCCCGCTCCACCGCTGTCCCTGCCGCTGTCTCCGATCGCCCCGGCGCCATGCTCCCGCTCCACCGCTGTCCCCGCCGCTGTCTCCGATCGCCCCGGCGCCATGCTCCCGCTCCACCGCTGTCCCCGCCGCTGTCTCCGATCGCCCCGGCGCCATGCTCCCGCTCCACCGCTGTCCCCGCCGCTGTCTCCGATCGCCCCGGCGCCATGCTCCCGCTCCACCGCTGTCCCCGCCGCTGTCTCCGATCGCCCCGGCGCCATGCTCCCGCTCCACCGCTGTCCCCGCCGCTGTCTCCGATCGCCCCGGCGCCATGCTCCCGCTCCACCGCTGTCCCCGCCGCTGTCTCCGATTGCCCCGGCGCCATGCTCCCGCTCCACCGCTGTCCCCGCCGCTGTCTCCGATCGCCCCGGCGCCATGCTCCCGCTCCACCGCTGTCCCCGCCGCTGTCTCCGATCGCCCCGGCGCCATGCTCCCGCTCCACCGCTGTCCCCGCCGCTGTCTCCGATCGCCCCGGCGCCATGCTCCCGCTCCACCGCTGTCCCCGCCGCTGTCTCCGATCGCCCCGGCGCCATGCTCCCGCTCCACCGCTGTCCCCGCCGCTGTCTCCGATCGCCCCGGCGCCATGCTCCCGCTCCACCGCTGTCCCCGCTGCTGTCTCCGATCGCCCCGGCGCCATGCTCCCGCTCCACCGCTGTCCCCACCGCTGCTCCCGATGCACCGCTGTCCCCGCCGCTGTCCCCGCCGCCATGCTCGCCACTGTCCCCGCTGCCGTCGCACCCACCTTTTTCAGCCGCTGCTCCCCCGAATCGGCCCTCACTGTTCCCGATCGGCGGCCGCCGCCGCCTCCTTCATCGGCTGCCCCTTCTCCATCGCCACACCTCCTATCCCTCCATGTGCTGCAAGCCACCCTCCCCCCACGTGGGGGGAGGGTGGCTGGCTTGCAGCACATGAGGGGGGAGGGTGGCTGGCTTGCAGCACATGTGGGGGGAGGGTGGCTGGCTTGCAGCACATGTGGGGGGAGGGTGGCTGGCTTGCAGCACATGTGGGGGGAGGGTGGCTGGCTTGCAGCACATGTGGGGGGAGGGTGGCTGGCTTGCAGCACATGTGGGGGGAGGGTGGCTGGCTTGCAGCACATGTGGGGGGAGGGTGGCTGGCTTGCAGCACATGTGCTGCAAGCCACCCTCCCCCCACATGTGCTGCAAGCCACCGTCCCCCCACATGTGCTGCAAGCCACCCTCCCCCCACATGTGCTGCAAGCCACCCTCCCCCCACATGTGCTGCAAGCCACCCTCCCCCCACATGTGCTGCAAGCCACCCTCCCCCTACATGTGCTGCAAGCCACCCTCCCCCCGGGGCCCCCCCCTCCTCCATGTGCCATCTCTCTCTCCCATCAGACTCTGCCCCCCTCCCCGATCTGCTGCCTGCTCACTCCCATTTTCCATCTACTGCTCCCTCTCACCCTCCTCGATCTGTTGCCTCCTTCATCTGCTGCCTCTTCTGTCTGCTGTGATCCTGCTGCCTAGATCCATCCTGTAAGGTAGGTATCCCCATCTCACCTCCCCCCCATCCTCTGCCGCTCCTCCATCCGCTGCGCCATTTCCCATCCATCCGCTGCGCCATTTCCCATCATCCATCCTCTGCGCCCTTTCCCATCCTCTGCCGCTCCTCCACCCGCTGCGCCCTTTCCCATCTTCCATCCGCTGCGCCCTTTCTCATCTGCCGCCCCGCCCTCTCGCATCGCATTATCCAGCGCAGTTGCTCGCTTCCAGACTGCAGTGGATGATGCGATGCGAGACTCGTGCATTGCTCTCACGTTTGGCACTGGTCTTAGTGGCAGGCGCTCATTTTTTTTTTTTTTTTTACTGATGTCTGTATTTATTTTTTATTTCGCCAAACTAATTTTTTTTGTATGGGGGGGGTCTAGTTTCCAAAATGGGATCACATGTGGGGGAGCTCCATTGTTTAGGCACCTCAGGGGGTCTCCAAATGAAACATGGCGTCTGCTAATAATTCCAATCAATTTTACTGTGAAATGGCGCTCCTTCTCTTCTGAGCCCCGCCGTATGCCCAAACAATTGATTTCCACCACATATGAGGTATCGTCGTACTCAGGAGAAATTGCACAATACATTTTATGGTGCATTTTTTCCTGATACCCTTGTGGAAAAAAAAGCTACCTGTTTGAAAAAACAATTTTGTGGTAAAAAAAAGAATAAAATATTTTCACGGCTGAACATTACAAACGTTTGTGAAGCCTCCAGGGGTTCAAAGTGCTCACTAAACAGCTAGATAAATTCCATGAGGGGTCTAGTTTCCAAAATGGAGTCAATTGTGGGGGAGCTCCATTGTTTAGGCACTTCAGGGGGGTCTCCAAACGCAACATGGCGTCCGCTAATAATTCCAACCAATTTTGCTGTGAAATGGCGCTCCTTGCCTTCCGAGTCCTGCCGTGCGCCCAAACATTTGATTTCCACCACATATGGGGTATCTGCGTACTCAGGAGAAAATGCACAATACATTTTATGGTGCATTTTTTCCTGATACCCTTGTGATAAAAAAAGCTACCTGGTTGAAGCAACAGTTTTGTGGTAAAAAAAAAAAATTTTCTTTTCACGGCTCAACGTTATAAACTTCTGTGAAGCCCCCAGGGGTTCAAAGGGCTCTAGTTTCCAAAATGGGGTCACTTATGGGGGAGCTCCATTGTTTAGGCACCTCAGGGGGTCTTCAAACCCGACATGGTGTCCGCTAATGAGTGCAGCTAATTTTGCACTCAAAAATTCAAATGGCGCTCCTTGCCTTCCGATATGGGGTATCTGCGTACTCAGGAGAAAATGCACGATACATTTTATGATGCATTTTTCCTGATACCCTTGTGAAAATACTAATTTTTATGGCTAAAGTAACATTTTTGTGTTAAAGTAAAATTTTCATTTTTTCGTCTACATTGCTTTGGTTGCTGTGAAGCTCCTAAAGGGTTAATAAACTTCTTGGATGTGGTTTTGAGCAGAGTGAGGGGTGCAGATTTTAGAATTGGGTCACTTTTGGGTATTTTCTGTCGCCTAGGTTTCTCAAATCACTCCAAATGTGATGTGGTACCTAAAAAATTTTTTTTTGTAAATTTTGTTGGAAAAATGAGAAATTGGTGATGAACTTTGAACCCTTCTAACTTCCTAACGGAAATTTTTTTTTTTTTCAAAAATTGCGCTGGTGTAAAGTAGACATGTGGGAAATGTTATTTAATAACTTTTTTGTGTGACATATCTCTCAGATTTATGGGCATAAAATTTCAAATTTTGAAAATTGCAAAATTTTCAAAATTTTCGCCAAATTTCCGAAATTTTCACAAACGCAAAACATATCGGCCTAAATTTACCACTGACATGAAGTACAATATGTCACGAAAAAACAATCTCAGAATCGCCAGGATCCGTTGAAGTGTTCCAGAGTTATAACCTGTCAAAGTGACACTGGTCAAAATTGCAAAAAATGGCCGGGTCTTTAAGGTGAAAACAGGCTGGGGGCTGAAAGGGTTAAGGGCAGATACATAATCTCTGAGTTTATTGAAGTCTCTTTAATTTTTTTGTCATGTGGCTTTTGTACCAATTTCTTCAAAATGGTGTGATTCATGACTCTGATGTAAAATCCCCCCACATTCATTCATTCATTCATATTTTATATTTATATGTTTCTCAATTAAAAACAAATAATTTTATTTAAACAAAACATTAATACTTTTCGTTTTTTGAGTTATTGAAATTTTTTTTTTACGACCTCTTCCCTTTAAATTTCGCCAAATACACTCTGCACATCCTAATAAATTTGGCGGTTTTTACTGTACTTGTCTTTTATATTATCTTATAAATTAGGATGTGTCATTGCTCGCCTTTTCATTCAGGTATGACCCAAAGGAAAATAAATGGACGCGGGTTGCCTCCATGAGTACACGAAGGCTTGGCGTGGCTGTTGCAGTCCTTGGTGGCTTTCTGTACGCAGTCGGGGGTTCAGATGGAACGTCTCCTCTCAATACCGGTCAGTATATTGTGAAGGATCACATGCATTTTTATTTTAAATGAGATCTTCATAGTAGATATTTGCCATTTATTGTGAGAGCAGAAACATGTAGGGGCAGAAGGACTCATTCCAGGGATGTGACATGCTCCACAACTTACTGTAGGCTATGTTCACACAGTGCGTTTTTGCGGGTTGTTTTTTTTTTTGGGGGGGTTTTTTTGCATCATTTTTTTCTTAAGTTTTATGCAAATTCAAACCTGCTTTTTACATTGCCAGGAATAGATGAGATTTTAGAAATTCATATACACACACACACACTTGCTTTTTTTTCTTCGAACTGAAATAGAAAATTGCTGCGTTTTTGAAAGAAGCAGCGTGTCAACTTTTTCATTGTTTTCGCTTCTTTTTTTCACCATTAACCCCTTCACGACACATGACGTACTGAGTACTTCATGGATCGTGTGAGATTAATCCTCGCCCCCTGCCGTGGGCAGGCGGCGGCAATCCGTACACATATCAGATGATTTCAACAGCTGACATGTGTGCCTGCTAGTCGCAAGTGGAATCGCGTTCCACCTGCGACTATTAACCCCTTACATCTCGCTACCAAAATCTGGCAGCGAGTTGTATATGTACGCAGCCATAACGATAACTTACCCGCCCCCATCGGAAGTCACGTGATGTGATCACGTGACTTCCAGTGGTTGCTATGGTAGCACAGGGTCATGAAATGACGCCTGTAGCTATCATGAGTCACTTGCTCTCACTGCTGGCACAGAGCCAGCAGTGAGAGAAAAGCACCATATCTCCAGATCTCAGCTGTGTAGCTGTGATCTACAAAAAATGGAAGAGCGATCAGACTGCTGATCATTATAGCCCCATAGGGTGTCTAGTAAAATAAAAAAAAGTTTTTAAAAAAAAATAAAAAAACCTAAAAGTTCAAATCACCCCCCTTTCTTTGTCGCTCCATTGGGAGACCCAGACAATTGGGTGTATAGCTTTCTGCCTCCGGAGGCCACACAAAGTATTACACTTTAAAAAGTGTAACCCCTCCCCTCTGCCTATACACCCTCCCGTGGACCACGGGCTCCTCAGTTTTATGCTTTGTGTGGAAGGAGGCACACATCCACTCATGCATTCTCATAACTTAGTTGTCGGTTGGAAGAAAAGAGGACCCCCACGGGGTCCCCGGCATGCTCCCTTCTCACCCCACTATGTCGGCGGTGTTGTTAAGGTTGAGGTACCCATTGCGGGTACAAAGGCTGGAGCCACATGCCGTTTTTCCTTCACCATCCCTTATGCGGCTCTGGGAGAAGTGGGATCCTGAGCGGTCATCCATTTACTGGGACCGTGCTCCATCCGCAGCCCCTGGTGGAACCTGCCGGACCGGAGCCTTTTCAACCCCAGGGACCGGGCCCTGCTACTTAAAGGTACTCTGTGTCCCCATTGGGGACAGTACAGGGAGCGCACCTTCTTCCCGGAAGCCGCGGTAGTCGTAAGACTGAGGAGGCAGGTGGACTTCCGCGCCGACCGGGCCTGCTTGTCGGACGCGGCCTCAAATTTAGTCCCCGGCTTCACCGCGGCCTAGTCGCGAAACTCCCGCCCCTGGGCCTGCCTGTCAGGGGTAAGGGCGGGATTACCGACATGATGTCGAATGTGACGGCTGGCGCATCCTGCATGTCTTCCTCCCCCCTCACTGGCCACTGTGGGGACCCCAGACGGTACCCATTGCGGGTACGGAGGCTGGAGCCACAGGCCGTCTCCTTCACCATCCCTTATGCGGCTGGGAGACGTGGGACCTGAGCGGTCATCCATTTGCTGGGACCGTGCTCCATCCGCAGCCCCTGGTGGAACCTGCCGGACCGGAGCCTCTTCAACCCCAGGGACCGGGCCCTGCTACTTAAAGGTACTCTGTGTCCCCATTGGGGACTGTACAGGGAGCGCACCTTCTTCCCGGAAGCCGCGGTAGTTGTAAAACTGAGGAGGCAGGTGGACTTCCGCGCCGACCGGGCCTGCTGGTCGGGCGCGGCCTCAAATTTAGTCCCCGGCTTCACCGCGGCCTAGTCGCGAAAATCCCGCCCCCGGGCCTGCCTGTCAGGGGTAAGGGCGGGATTACCGACATGACGTCGGATGTGAGGGCTGGAACATCCTGCATGTCTTCCTCCCCCCTCACTGACCACTGTGGGGAACCCACGCTCTTTGCTGGCGCCGCCCTCGGTCCCACTCCTCCCCTGAGAGCTCCGGCAGCCATTTTCTGGCATTCTGCCGGTGGGTGCTTCTCAGGGGAGCTCAGGGTGAACACAGCACCCGCTGCTGGTCCCCCTAGGGTGCCGGATACATATGTATATATTATATATATTTCTGTTCGGACAGACTGTATACCCTTTGTTCACATTTACCTTCAGTGGTCACTCTCCTAGGAGACAACAGGCACAGGTTTTTCTCGCGGTCTGTACCTCTTGTGGGGTTATGTTACCCGCGGGATCCACCTACCCTCACTGTGAGCAATGCTCGACTCCTCGCTTGCTCAGCCGGAGCCTCGGGCACTGGTGGGCCCCTCGGCTCATGTAGACCCCCCTGCTCCCCCTGAGCAGGCTGCAGGGACAGAGTCACCGGTGTTGGCCCTCAGTCATTTTCATATCATCAAATGGTCTTCTAAGCTCCTTGAGGCATTGCAGTCCAGACTGGACCTTT
Organism: Anomaloglossus baeobatrachus; assembly: GCF_048569485.1. Classification (NCBI taxonomy): domain Eukaryota; kingdom Metazoa; phylum Chordata; class Amphibia; order Anura; family Aromobatidae; genus Anomaloglossus; species Anomaloglossus baeobatrachus. The sequence continues at coordinate 174,534,778 of NC_134360.1, read as the reverse complement.
CACAGGCCCTGGCCCTGTTAGCTTGTCTCATCCAGGCCCCGCTTGGTTTGCGCCGCAGCACGCTCCCAGGTTGAGCCCTAGGTCTCAGGCGGAGGACTCCTGCCCGGACCGCAGTCCAAGACCGGCTACGCGGTCTCGCTGGGACTCTTCCCCGACTTCCTCACGCTGCTAGGGATCCCAGCTTGAGGACTCTCAGGAAGACGAGGCGGACGGGGGAGCTCAGGGCTCTGGCCCTGACTTCAACCTTAACCTTGATACTCCTGAGGGGGACGCCTTAGTAAATGATCTTATCTCGTCCATCATCCAGGTGCTGGTTCGCTCTCCTCCGCCTCCTCCTGTAGAGGAGTCGGCTTCTCAGCAGGAGAAACTCCAGTTTCGGTTCCCCAAACGTACACGCACTCTAACTTCAGGGATGCTGTCCAGAAACCCGGAGCGGTCCCCGACAAGCGTTGGGTTAAACGTCACACTGACACGCATTACCCCTTTCCATCTGAAGTCGTTAAGAGTTGGGCTCATTCTCCCAAGATGGATCCTCCAGTCTCCAAATTGGCTGCTAGGTCCGTTGTGTCTGTTGCAAATGGCTCATCCCTGAAGGATGCCACTGACAGACAGATAGAGCTCTTGGTGAAGTCCATCTATGAGGCCACGGGCACGTCTTTCGCCCCGGCCTTTGCAGCCGTGTGGGCTCTCCAAGCAATCTAGGCTTGTCTGAAGGAGTTTAATGCTGTCACATGGAATTTTGCTCCGCATGTTCCGTCTTTGACTCTCGGGCATCAGCTTTTTCGTCCTGCGCCATGAACGCCGTCCTGGACTCCACTAGCCGCACGGCTGTAGCATATGCTAACTCCGTGGCAGTTCGCAGGGCCATGTGGCTGCGCGAAAGGGAACCAGACTCTGCTTAACTGGTTTGCCTTTTTCTGGCGACCGTTTATTTGGCGAACGATTGGATGATATTATTAAGGAATCCAAGGGAAAGGTCTCCTCCTTACCCCAGTCCAAACCTAAGAGACCTCAGCAAAGAAAAATCCAAATCGAGGTTTCGGTCCTTTCGTCCCTCCGCCAAGCCACATTCTTCTTCGTCCAACAGGCCGGAGAAAGGCCAGAGGAACTCATATGCGTGGCGGCTCACGTCACGACCCCAATAGGCCGCAGGGGGCACTGCCTCCAAAACGGCCTCCTCATGGCTCTCGGCCTACCCTAGCCGCATTCCCGGTCGGTGGCAGGCTCTCCCGCTTCGGCGGCGCCTGGTGGCCACAAGTTCAAGACCGATGGGTGAGAGACATTCTGTCTCATGGTTACAGGATAGAGTTCAGTTCTCGTCCTGCGGCTCGTTTCTTCAGAACCTCTGGGCCCCTTCTCAGGTGGCGTGTCAACACGTCGCTCTGGCGACTCTCCAGGGACAAACAGCTTTCTCTGCAGGCGGGGGTGCAATCACTTCTTCGGAGTCAGTCACACCCCTTAAGGCGCCTCAGGCACTTCCTGGGGAAGATGGTTGCAGCTATGGAGCCAGTGCCGCTCGCAAACCAAGGCGGCACTCGCAGTCATCAGGCCTTCCCGGAAGTCCGGCGGATTCTGCAGTGGGTGGAAACCACAGGCTCCACCATCTCCGCAGTTCACATCCCAGGCGTAGAAAACTGGGAAGCAGTTTTTTTTCAGTCATCAGGGCATGGACACGGGGGAATGGTCTCTGCACCCAAAAGGCTTCGAGAGATCCATCGCCCCTGAGTAACGCAGGACGTCGATCTCTCAAGGTCCCGGCCTTCATGGCACGGTCTCAGCATCACAGACCTCTGGCAGCGGACGCTTTAGTCCAGGATTGGTCGCAGTTTCGACTGCCTTATGTGTTTTCCCCTCTGGCGATGCTGCCCAGGGTACTACGCAGGATCAGGTCCGACTGCCGTCGCGCCATTCTCGTCGCTCCAGGCTGGCCGAGACGGTCGTGGTATCCGGATCTGTGGCATCTCACGGTGGGTCAACCGTGGGCACTTCCAGACCACCCAGACTTGCTGTCACAAGGCCCGTTTTTTCCGTCTGAATTCTGTGGCCCTCAACTTGACTAGGTGGCCATTGGTCCCTGACTCCTAGAGTCTTCAGGGTTATCTCAGGATGTCATTGCCACCACGAGACAAGCCAGGAAGCCAACGTCCGCCAAGATCTATTACAGGTCTTGGCAAATCTTTCTATCCTGGTGCGCTGATAACGGCTTTCCTCCATGGCCGTTTGCCTTACCCACATTCCTTTCATTCCTACAATTTGAAATGGACAAGGGTTTGTCCCTCGGCTCTCTCTCTAGGGCCAAGTATCCACGCTCTCCGTGTTTTTCTTTCAAAAGCGTCTAGCCAGGCTTCCGCAGGTCCGCACGTTCCTGCAGGGGGTCTGCCACATGGTCCCACCTTACAAACGTCCGTTGGAACCCTGGGATCTTAGCAGAGTCCTGACGGCTCTTCAAAAGCCGCCTTTTGAGCTGCTGCGGGATGTCTCTCCCGTCTTTCGCAGAAGGTGGCCTTCCTAGTGACTGTCACATCTCTTCAGAGAGTGTCTGAGCTTGCAGCGCTGTCATGCAAGGCTCCCTTCCTGGTTTTCCACAAGGATAAGGTGGTTCTTCGTCCTGTCCCGGAATTTCTCTCTAAGGTGGTATCTCCTTTTCATCTAAATCAGGATATCTCCTTGCCTTCCTGTTGCCCTAATCCAATTCACCAGTGTGAAAAGGTTTTGCACTCTTTGGATCTAGTGAGAGCACTCCGGTTCTACGTGTCTCGCACGGCGCCCCTGCGCCGTTCAGATGCGCTTTTTGTCCTTGTCGCTGGCCAGCGTATGGACTCTCAGGCCTCCAAGTCGACCTTGGCTCGGTGGATCAAGGAACCGGTTCTCGAGGCCTACCGTTCTTCGGGCCTTCCGCTCCCTTCAGGGCTGAAAGGCCATTCTACCAGAGCTGTAGGTGTGTCCTGGGCATTGCGGCACCGGGCAACGGTTCAGGAGGTGTGTCAGGCAGCTACGTGGTCTAGTCTGCACACTTTCACGAAGCACTATCAAGTGCATACCTAGGCTTCGGCAGCGCCAGTCTAGGTAGGCGAGTCCTTCAGACGGCGGTTGTCCACCTGTAAGAGGGGGCCGTTTTCGGCTCTTCTTATTGAGGTATTCTTTTATCCACCCAGGGACTGCTCTTGGACGTCCCAATTGTCTGGGTCTCCCAATGGAGCGACAAAGAAGGGAATTTTGTTTACTTACCGTAAATTCCTTTTCTTCTAGCTCCTATTGGGAGACCCAGCACCCGCCCCTGTGCCCTTCGGGCTGGTTGTTCTTTTGGGTTATGGTCTTCAGTTCTCCGAACATCCTTCGGATTGAATTTACCCTAGACCAATTTATAAGTTTCCTCCTTCCTGCTTTTGCACCAAAACTGAGGAGCCCGTGGTCCACGGGAGGGTGTATAGGCAGAGGGGAGGGGTTACACTTTTTAAAGTGTAATACTTTGTGTGGCCTCCGGAGGCAGAAGCTCTACACCCAATTGTCTGGGTCTCCCAATAGGAGCTAGAAGAAAAGGAATTTACGGTAAGTAAACAAAATTCCCTTCTTTGCCCCATTGAAAATCAAAGGGTTAAAAATATATACACACATTTGGTATTGCCGAGTGCAGAAATGTTCGACTTATCAAAATATAAAATCAATCTGATCAGTAAACGGTGTAGCAGCAAAAAAATTCCAAACGCCAAAATTAAGTTTTTTTTGGTCGCTGCAAATTTTGCATAAAATGCAATAACAGGTGATCAAAACGTAGCGTCTGCGCAAAAATGTTACCGTTTAAAAAAAAAAAAAAAAAAAAGTCAGCTAGAGACACAAAAAAATCAGCCGTCACTGAACCATAGATCCCGAAAACTGAGACAGCTACGGGTTTCGGAAATTGGCGCAAACAGTGTTCCACTTTTTTGGACAAGCTTGTGAATTTTTTTTTTAACCCCTTAAATACAAGTAAACCTATTCATGTTTGGTGTCTACAAACTCGCACTGACCTCAGGCATCACATGGATACATCAGGTTTACCATATAGTGAACACTGTGAATAAAATATCCCAAAAACTATTGTACGATCACACTTTTTTTGCAGTTTTTCCGCACTTGGAATTTTTTTGCCGTTTTCCAGTATACTATATGGTAAAACTTATGGTTCCATTTAAAAGTACAACTCGTCCTGCAAAAAACAAGCCCTCATATGGCAAGATTGACAGAAAAATAAAAATGTTACGGCTCTCGGAAGAAAGAGAAAAATAATAAAACGGAAAAACACAAAATGCCCGGGGGTTGAAGGGGTTAATGATACCAAAAATAAAAAAACACAACAAAAACTCAGCAAAACCTGCTTTTTGGAAACAGCTTTTTTACTGCCAGGAGTGTGAACACACCCTACGTATTAGGCTACTTTCACACATCAGTTTTTTGCCATCAGGTTCAATCCGGAAAAAAACGGGTAAAACGGATCCGGTACCGCATCCGTTTTTTCCCCATAGACTTGCATTGTTACCGGATTGTACCGGATGGCTTTGCGTTGCATCCGTTTTTTTCCGGATGCGGCAAAATTAGTTAATGCGGCGGCCGGAGGCAACGTAGCTTGCAACGTTTTTTTGTCCGGCAAAAAAAACGCATCGCGCCGGATCCGGCGCGATACGGCGTGTTTTACAATAGAAGCCTATGGACGCCGGATCCGGCGTAATGCGGTAAAAAACGGATGCGGCCGCCGGATCCGTTTTTCTAAACTGAGCATGCTCCAATGTAATTAACAAAACGGATCCAGCCAAAAAACGGACGAAAAGGATGCAAAAACGGATGCAACCGTATCCACCGGATCCGTTTTTTAACGGATCCGGCATAACGGATCCGTTAAAAAACGGATCCGATGGATACGGTTTTCACTTTTTTTTTCAGGATCCGTTGGATCAGGAAAAAAAAGGACTGTGCCTGAATACAGAAAACTGATGTGTGAAAGTAGCCTAAGCGGGAGATTGGCACTGGCAGCTTGCCAACAGTGTACATAGGAAGCTGCCAATCAGTGGTGTGGGCGGGGTTATACACAGCACCGCAATTGGAGCATTGTTATAGCTTCGCAGAGAAAACGGATCAAAACTGCAGCAGGTTGCCCAGCAAGTCAAACATCGCTGGAATCAGGGTCCCTGCCCCTACATTTTGCTGTTTTTTAAATTCCATTGCAAACATTTTCTGCGAGATTCTTTAAATTGATCTCAATTAAAAACAAATAGTATTTGAACAAAACATTAATACTTTTACATATTTTCAGTTATTGATGACGCCTTCCTTTTAACATTATGCCATGATAGATAAATGCAGGCAATCAATGATCCAGCTATGACTTAACCATCTGCTGCTTGTAATGAATGGGGGGGGGGGGGGCACCATGGGTTATTGAGTTGTATTGCAAATAAGATTGACTTGGTTTGCAAACTTTATCTGAAAAGAGTTCACAGAGCATTTGATTCACCGTTTTGTATTTTCCCATTTCAGTTGAGCGGTACAATCCTCAGGAAAACCGCTGGCACACGATAGCACCGATGGGCACTCGGCGGAAACATCTGGGCTGTGCTGTGTACCAGGACATGATCTATGCAGTAGGTGGACGAGATGACACCACAGAGCTGAGCAGTGCAGAGCGGTACAACCCCCGGACCAACCAATGGTCACCAGTAGTAGCCATGACTTCACGTCGGAGCGGGGTACGGATTTGCTTGCTTATAAAATTTTAAGTTTTTTTTTTTTTTTTTTTTTTATTTGTGATATTTCATACTTTTGTTCATTTTAATATTAAAGTATCTCAACTTCTGTTTAATGTGCAGTATGGGGTTTGTTAGGGGATCTGTATTACACAGCGATTCTGTGTTCTGCCCCCCCCCCCCTCCCCGACCCTGCTCTACATGTGCACAGTGAGCATCCTAAATGGTGTAATTAAACCTTTGACATACCGTATTTTTCGTTTTATAAGGCGCACTGGATTATCAGACGCACCCCAAATTTAGACATAAAAAAAGGGGGTTTGTCTTATACTTCGGTGGCAGTGGTGGTGGAGCAGGGTCACAGGAGGCAGAGGCTGCGGTGGCGGCAGCAGATCTGTGCTGGCGGCGACTCTGTGCTGGCAGCGGAACCTGCTGTGGTTGTGTGATTGAGCAGGCAGATGCGGCGGGTGTCCCGGATGCTCTGTCCGCGGTCTGGGCTTCAAAGAAATGGCGCTCGGAGCGGCGCATGCGCAGATGGAGCCCTCATCCAAGAGCTCTATTTGCGCACGCGCTGACTCCTGGCGCTATCATTTGAAGCCCGGAATGCGGACAGACCATCTGGGACACCTGCCGCACAGCCACCGCAGCTTCCACTGCCAGCACAGCCACCGCAGTCCACACAGCCAGCCGGCTGCCCACACAGAGTGGCAGCCAGCAGGCCAGCCGCTCACCCACCCACAGAGGCAAGTGGCCGCCGGCACGTATAGGAAGGCAGCCGGTCGCTGGCACTCACAGCACCCCGCCAATTCTCCAACTCCCGGTAAGCTATATTCAGATTTTAAGACGCACCCCTCATTTTCCTCCCAAATGTTTGGGAGAAAAAGTGCATCCTTATAATCTGAAAAATATGGTATATATTTTATATGTAATGCTGATTGATCTGAAACATGCTGTATTTTGGTGGGGGCCAGATCCTGAGCCCTCTCCTTACCAGTCGATTGCTTAAATTACAGAGCTATTGCTTGGCTCTTCTTCCCTGTGATTTCTTCGATCAGTGGGGAAATCTCAGGAACCCAACACCGAGGCTTCATTATGGAAAATAATTTGACGACATTTATTTCCACTTTTTAAGCTAATAATGATCATGGCTTCTAAGTGGCCATACAGAGAGTGGCCTTCCCTATGCGCTTATGCCCCATGGTCCACCCCCAACAATCAAGCTTCCAGGGTGCCAATAGGTTTTTTTAACACGAGTGTTTAAATGACCTTCCTGGCAGTTAACCGAAACAGTGGAGGTCAAGATAAGATCTGGCAGACCAAGCTAAATTTCTGTGAGAGCTGCTCGTAGAATTGCTAGAGGGGCAAATCTGAACCACTGCATGACTGCAAAAGACCTTCAGGATGATTTAGCAGACTCTGATGTTGTGGTACATTGTTCTACTGTTCAGAGACAACTGCACAAATATGGCCATCATGGAAGAGTTATCAGAAGAAAACCTCTCCTGCATCTTCACCTTTTAAAATTCAGCATATGAAGTATGCAGAAGAATATCTAAACAAGCCTGATGTATTTTGGAAACATGTCCTGTGGACCAATGAGGTTAAAATAGAACTCTGTGGCCACAATGATCAAAAGTACTGTATGTGTGGAGAAAAAGAGCACAGAATTTCAGGAAGAAATCATCTCACCAACCATTAAGCATGGTTGTCGATCAGTCATGCTTTGGGGTTGTGTTGCAGTCAATGGCACGGGGGACATTTCACCAGTAGATGGAAGAATGGATTCAATGAAATTTCAACAAATTCTTGATGCAAACATAACACCATCTGTAAAAAGGCTGAAGTTGAAAAGAGGATGGCTTCTACAAATGAATAAGAATCCTAAACACTCTTTAAATCCACAATAGATGACATCAAAAGGTGTAAGCTGAAGGTTTTACAATGGCCCTCACTGTCCCATGATCTGAACATCATCAAAAATCGGTGGCTAGACCTCAAAAGAGCAGTGCATGCAAGACGAGCCAGGAATCTCTCAGAACTGGAGGATGTCTCTAAGGAAGAAAATCTCTCAAACAAGAATTGAAAGCCTCTTGGCTGGCAACAAAAAGTGTTTACAAGCTGTGATACTTGCAGGGTGCCCAAACTTTTGCATCTGCCCATTTTCCTTTTTTAAAAAAATGTAAAAGATGAAAACATATTTTTTTGCCTAAAATACGAACTAAATGTATCATCTTTAACTTTATGCCTTTTAGAGAACATTTCATCTGTAACTTGCTTAACTGTTCAAAATAGCAGAAATTTTTCACCAGGGGTGCCCACACTTTTGTGTGCTATGGTATATGATATATTATTATATATGCATATATTATTTATATATTAAACCTTTTTTAACTAATGCTATAAACAAAAAATGTGGATGTATAATGTCTAGATCTAGCTACGTTTGCTAGGTGCAGGATGCTGGGAATGGGGCTTGAAGTACTAAGCCTGGAATAACAGTATCCTAAAATATGGCTGTGCTTGTGCGGCAGGTCGGTCTTGCGGTGGTGAATGGACAGCTGATGGCTGTAGGAGGATTTGATGGAACAACGTACTTGAAGACGATAGAAGTATTTGACCCCGATGCTAATACTTGGAGGTGCGTTTTACCATGTTATTAGCTTTATGCAATCACCGTGGGACTTCGGAGCATGTAATAGTCCTCTGCCAGCGTGTGATGGGCTTACATTTATCCAATGATATATAAAATTGACAGTCATTATTCATCTGTGAGCTGTAAGTGTATAGATTGCAACAAATGAAACACATTATAACGGCCAGACACATAACATGGCAACATTATGATAAAATTAGCCTAACCGCAGTTATAGCATCAGCCGATCACCCTGTGACGTGTCCAGTGTCATTTCCTATAGAAACCAATCACAAATAATATAAAAGCAATATAAAATATAAAAAAAAAGTGGACACCAATCAGTCAAGGTAGAGTTTCAGTTTTTCTCCAATAGTACCACCATATGATGCCTACTACTTGATACTCTAATACTGTGCTCTTTTATTACACCCCATACAATTATTAATTAAAGGGGTTTTCTTAAAGGCAACCTGTCAGGTCCAATATGCACCCAGAACCACGAGCAGTTCTGGGTGCATATTGCTTATCCCTGCCTAATCGTCTATGTTTACACTAGCACAAATAAAGAGAACTTTAGAAAAAGTATTTTTAAAGATCTCATATTTTATGCTAATGAGCGATGGGACTAGTCCCCTGGGCGTTAGTTCCCCTTGCCAGTCGGCTCCATTAGCATGTTAGTACGTCTGAGAGCGGTAACATCACATCAGCTGGCAAGTCAGACGTTGCTGTCAATGTTCAAGTCCATACAATTTACCCCATGAATATGTAGATTACAGTGACAAGTACTAGTTATTCCCAAAATGATGTGCCTGGCCAACCACGTGTAGACTATTCGATCCTATACCTAGCATGCCTATACATCTGCACGCGCTATAAATTGGTTGTAGCTTTTTTAGGTTGACATCTACTGGACAATATAGAAACTGCAATGTTCAATAATTTGCTAGACTCAAAAGATTATTTAATTTCCATTGAGTCCAGACGTCTCCGTACTAGCGATGAGTGAACGGTTTGGTGCCCGGTTATCGTATCGAGCATTTTGGTGCTCTACATTTTGATGCTCGGCAGCTTAGTTACCAAGAATAATAGAAATCAATGGGGAACTCGAGCATTTTTCCTGAAAATCTTCTGTAAAAATGCTTGGGTTTGCATTGACTTCCATTGTACGACATAAACGAGCACCGAAATGCTCGTTACGCTTACCAAGAAGTTTGCTTATCACTACTCGCACCGTTAGTTATTTGGCATTATATCATCATCGTTCCATAATGTAGGTGACTGGAGTCATAAAGTGCTTCAATCAAGACTAAGTCACAAAACGTCCACCTTTTTGCAACATACATGTTGCGCCACCCACCAGGTTACAACGCGACCCCGTTCACGCGCATTATGCTGCAATGTAGCTGTGGCACATGGTAATCTCTGACTGCTTGACCTGTTTTATTACAAAATTCGACCTCTAGCCCGAGCCTAAGGCACATGAACATTTTTGAGAGGGTTAATCAGAGGAATATCATGTAATCCAAGTTTGGTGTAAGTGAACTCTGTAGAGTAACTGTGCCTTTCTCCTTTCAGGCTGTATGGAGGCATGAACTACCGGCGGTTAGGTGGAGGAGTTGGCGTAATCAAAATGACACACTGTGAATCACACATCTGGTAGCCGTCCTAATTTGACATTGAATGACAAAGCCTTGGTTCATGAACACTGCCGGAGACTTCCCTCATGGGATCTAACCCCCTGGTGGTCGGTATTTCCGCCAGGAGGACACCAAGGAACGCTGAATTACAGAAAATAATCTCCCTCACTATGAATTTTCCAAGTTTGGTTCCAGTTAAAATATCCCAGAAAACGTTCAATATTTTGTCTTCCTAATTTTTACATGGATCCTGGGGGACTCTGTAGCCCCTTTTGGAAGGCGTTAGTTTTTTTTTTTTCCATTTTAACAAGTTTGGTTTCAGTAGGTGAAGAACGCGTCTTGTATCTTTTTGGGAAGCTCCGAAATTGGCACGTCATGGAATATATCACTCCTGGAGGCACCAGACATATGAAGACGTTTACCTGCATGTTATACGGACCCAAATAGATCGTTGACGATCCAAGGACTTAAGTTATGGTCACCGATGTCGGAAATGGTATCGGTATGTGGGATTTAGTCATGTCCAAGACTGCTCATTTTTCATGGCCTGGCAAGTAGGAGAATTTACAGCGAGACGCAGAAATGACTGCTTGAAAAGTGAAGACTTTCAGCCCCCGTTGGATGCTCCCAATAGACTCTTATCTAATGAGCCTTTTCCAAACATAGTAAGATGCTGCAGTACACGCTTCGTACAGCCACATGCACTAGTGTCTCTCCTAGTTTCCTTGTGCCTCTAAAACCTGCTGCACTGATTGCTAACACGTATACTGGTCCGGGCCACGACTAGGCTACTCTCAAGCAGCAATTGCCTTGTGAAGATGTAGCAAAAATTGTATAGTTTGTGTATGAATCGAAAACATTGTGGGTCAAAGCAGTACATTACCGACATGTAAAAAAACAAAAAAAAGTATTAGGTGACATGCACAGACCGGGCTTCAAATTTCCAGCAATTTCTGTTCCTGCAATTGGTCTGGGGCACATATGGTAGCGATGTAACAAGGTGCTCACGTCAAAAAGCCTATCTTTACGCTACAGTTTGTATTACATCAATGAGGTTCTGTGAAGTCTGCTATATTCTCGTCTCAAGGACTTTGCCAGGAAAAGATTATTGTAGTGTTTAGCATTATCAAAAAGAAAATGTCCTTCAGTGCTTTTGACATATTTAGTAAGGCAGGCGAGATCTCCAGATATAGACCTTCACGACTTTATAGGATTGGGCCACAAAGATTAGGATTGGCAATTACTACCACTGGGATCCCGACTAGAATAGGAGTCTCCTGCCCCCTCTTTAAAAAAAAAAAAACGAGGTGGTCAGAGAAGCAGACTACACCTTCATTTAAAAAGTTTGTCCACTATACAGACAACTCCTTCTGAAATAATATATAAATACCCTATATCGTGCCTTTCTGGCAATGTCCGCATCGGATCTCCCAAGGCTTGTGTGACATTATTATGCTACGTGAGCCCTGCAGCCAATCAGTTGCTGCTGTTGTGCTTCTATGTTCTCACTTATTCTGCTTGTCCAAGGTTCATCCGGAGAAAGTCCACAGTATCTCAATAGTGGCCGTTGATTGTTTACCCTACCGCCAATGTCATGCAATCCTCGGGAGACCTGGTTCCGATGTTATAGGCGAGTGTAGCATATATTTGATTACATGGCACATATAGTATTTACCCCTTTAAAATCTTTTTTGGATATGTGAACATAGCCAAACACTGTATGGCTATCTTCATCACTCCTGTAGAGAATGATGGGCATAATCAGTAGAGGGATGGATTGTGGTGGTGGGACCCACAGCGATCAAACATGGGGATAGGTTAAAAAAGATTTTCCTGAGCCAACCCTTTTACAAGATGTTGCTAGTCTCCCTTATTGATCCCTTTCTTTGGCAATTTTATCATTACACTTAGCAACGTACCGTACCCGACTCCATCAAAACACCGTGTAGAATAGGTCTTCATGTGTATGATTTAGTAGGGGTGATCAATGACTGATTTGTTTCCATCAGTCCTAAATAAATCATGTCTTATGTGCCTATGCAGACGGTGACTAGCGCAAATTTCTGTACATTTGTATGAATGTTTTTAGTTAATTTATGCATACTGTAAATATAACTTATCACATGTACAATACGATGCATAGTCTGCACCATTATTACCAGAGGGTAGAAAATCTGAAAGTAGTATAAGTTTACTTAAAGAGTAGCCAAATTTTTTTTTTGTTTGTTTGGTTTCATTGTCCTCCAGACTTTTTTTTCTTTTTTTTATAATATACATAAGTACTTTATTTTGCTTGTTTCTCTCCCAAACACTATGCTTTAGTGCTGATTCAATACCCAGTTCATGCTCCTTTTAGAAGCTGCTTTTAACTGCTGCTTAGCAAGATTCGTATACTATGGTCAAACATTCTTTACTTAGGTCTTTCCCTGTCTGAGTTCATCTGCTCCCAACCTTAATAACCCTACTCTGTTTGTTTGTTTGAATATAGTGTATGGTACTTGCTGAGCAGCAGATGAAAGCGGCTTTTAAAGGAGCTTGAACTAGGCATTGAAACAGCCTTGCAGTATAGTGTTTAAAGGAAAAGGAAGCAAAATTAGGTAGTAAAAATTAATTCATAACTTTCTAATGCCTGGAGGATAATTTAAATTAATTAAAAAAATGTGTTTAACCATTACAGTTACCTGTAGTTTTAAGAACATGGTGGGAATACATGCTCATTGGTGTGTTGTCACTTATTCATTCTTCACTTTACTGGACTTTATGGCATAAATGTAGAATTGTTCTGATGAGATAAATTCCCTTCTGTATAAATGTTGCATCGAGTCAGCACTAATGAATCTAGAATGTTGCTTTTTATCCAGAAAAAATGTTTCTCTCTTCTATGGGCAGTGACTGGTATTTACTAGAATGACGATAAAGCCACAGTTTCGAACACCGCTCCTGGACAAAAGTGGAGCTGATTCTGGAAAATAAAACTAAAACTAATCCTTGACAACACTTAGGATTTGGCAGATCTGCTGTGTATGAGCGTAGCATAATTGTGAGCGAGATTGTGGGAAATCTCATGTACACCCTGCAGATGTGAAATACAAATGGTTGTAAGTGTGGTAGATTCTCACCATCTGTACCACTGCATCAGTCCCACAGTGATACCCCTGTGTACACCACTGCATCAGTCCCACAGTGACACCCCTGTGTACACCACTGCATTGGTCCCACAGTGATACCCCTGTGTACACCACTGCATCAGTCCCACAGTGATACTCCTGTGTACACCACTGCATCAGTCCCACAGTGATACCCCTGTGTACACCACTGCATCCGTCCCACAGTGATACTCCTGTGTACACCACTGCATCAGTCCCACAGTGATACCCCTGTGTACACCACTGCATCAGTCCCACAGTGATACCCCTGTGTACACCACTGCATCGGTCCCACAGTGATACCCCTGTGTACACCACTGCATCGGTCCCACAGTGATACCCCTGTGTACACCACGGCATCGGTCCCACAGTGATACCCCTGTGTACACCACTGCATCGGTCCCACAGTGATACCCCTGTGTACACCACGGCATCGGTCCCACAGTGATACCCCTGTGTACACCACGGCATCGGTCCCACAGTGATAACCCTGTGTACACCACTGCATCGGTCCCACAGTGATACCCCTGTGTACACCACTGCATCGGTCCCACAGTGATACCCCTGTGTACACCACTGCATCGGTCCCACAGTGATACCCCTGTGTACACCACGGCATCGGTGCCACAGTGATACCCCTGTGTACACCACTGCATCGGTCCCACAGTGATACCCGTGTGTACACCACGGCATCGGTCCCACAGTGATACCCCTGTGTACACCACGGCATCCGTCCCACAGTGATACCCCTGTGTACACCACTGCATCAGTCCCACAGTGATACCCCTGTGTACACCACTGCATCAGTCCCACAGTGATACCCCTGTGTACACCACTGCATCGGTCCCACAGTGATACCCCTGTGTACACCACTGCATCGGTCCCACAGTGATACCCCTGTGTACACCACTGTATCGGTCCCACAGTGATACCCCTGTGTACACCACTGCATCGGTCCCACAGTGATACCCCTGTGTACACCACGGCATCGGTCCCACAGTGATACCCCTGTGTACACCACGGCATCGGTCCCACAGTGATAACCCTGTGTACACCACTGCATCGGTCCCACAGTGATACCCCTGTGTACACCACTGCATCGGTCCCACAGTGATACCCCTGTGTACACCACGGCATCGGTCCCACAGTGATACCCCTGTGTACACCACGGCATCGGTGCCACAGTGATACCCCTGTGTACACCACTGCATCGGTCCCACAGTGATACCCCTGTGTACACCACGGCATCGGTCCCACAGTGATACCCCTGTGTACACCACGGCATCGGTCCCACAGTGATACCCCTGTGTACACCACGGCATCGGTCCCACAGTGATACCCCTGTGTACACCACTGCATCGGTCCCACAGTGATACCCCTGTGTACACCACTGCATCGGTCCCACAGTGATACCCCTGTGTACACCACGGCATCGGTCCCACAGTGATACCCCTGTGTACACCACGGCATCGGTCCCACAGTGATACCCCTGTGTACACCACTGCATCGGTCCCATAGTGATACCCCTGTGTGCACATACATCCGATTAATGCGTCTAAAAAAAGCCATGCAAGTTTTATCGCTTTTTTTTTTCTTTTTCTTAAAATATGAGCATATGTAATAAAAAATGTATTTTGTAACCCTGAAATTTATGCTGAAAAAATGCTGTCTGCATTTCAAAAAGTTAAAAATGAACAGACCCAGTACAGGAACACATTAGCCCTCCCTCCACCCAAAAAAAAGGAAGCGTTGTATGTAATGTGTTATTAAATGCACTATACAGTGACTTGTGACTGCATAAAAATCTTTGCAAAAAAAATGAAAAAAATCATTTTTTGGTTTTTTTTTTGACTGTCGACTTATTCTTACTCACTCTTCAAAATGACCACTATTTTTGTGGGAGGGTCGGGGATTGCTTGCACTGGCAACTTAGCCATTTAATTTCCGCTGTCCTTGATTGTAATTTTGCATTAAGTCTCATTCACACATCCGTTTTTAAACTGTACACGTATATGTAAACATTAGTATAATTTTATCAGTGTTTTGATTCGGTGTGCCATTGGCGTATGGCATGCATGTCTGTTTTCGCCATCAGTGGTTTTTACAGATGAATAAATATATACCAAATCCTTTGGAATGTTAAATGCGGACAGCACATAGATGACGTTCCTTGTGCTGCACGTATTTTTCACAGACCCATAGACTTGTATTGGCCCTTGTCATCTGTGATCCAGGAAATAACAGACATGTATCTGAGTCTTGCATGGACACATGGTCGCGAAAAAAAAAATGGGGACGTGTGATTAGTATCCTAGATCGTAATGCGTACATATTGTAATCGAGAAGAAAATGGGTACAACACAGACTTGTGAATGAGGCCTTAGTTGTATAATCAAAGTTCATCAACAACATTCAGCGTAAGCTGAGCAGCAGCACTCAATGTCAGGCAGCAGCTGCTAAAGAAAACAAGATTTTAGAGTGTATAAAAAGAAAGATTAGATCCCGGGATCCCAATGTATTGTTACCCCTGTAATAAATCACTTGTAAGGCCACATCTGGAATATGGGATCCACATTTTAAGAAGGACATATAGAAAGTAGAATCAGTTCAAAGGCGGCTAACTAAACTACTACAAGGAATGGAAGGCCGCCCATATGATGAGAGGCTGAAAAAACTTAGATATGTTTAGCTTAGAAAAAAGACGTCTCAGAGGAGATCTCATTTATATGTATAAATACATGTGTGGTCAATATAAAGGACTGGCACATGACTTATTTCTTCCAAAGACAGTACTAAGGACCAGGGGGCCCTCACTGCGAGTGGAAGAAAAGCGATTCAGACAGCTAAATAGGAAAGGGTTCTTTACAGTTAGAGCAGTCAGACTGTGGAATGCCCTACCACAAGAGGTAGTAATGGCAGACACTATAACAGCTTTTAAAAAAGGGCTGGATGATTTCCTCAGTACACACAACATTGTTGGTTATAAGTGACTTAGGGACAAAATGTAGAACTGGTGGAGGAAGGTTGAACTAGATGGACTTGGGTCTTTTTTGAACCTATGTAAGTCGCTAGGATGTCTTATATAAATGAGGACTTCGTAACATCATTTAGGATTTCCCTGTATTCCATAATCCTGAAATTCATACAAGCAAAAAGTGATTATAGTGTCCTATAAAGCAAAAAGTCAGACTCCTCCCTTTACAGTGTGTGTGCGCGCCTGTGTATAATAAATATAAAAAGTAGCCGTGCTTAATATGTATATAATATCATGTTGAGATACAAATACACAACAGGGTGCAGCATGCCCTCATTGCTATAGGTGCAAAATGCTAACAAAACAACCACTTACTGACCCTCCGTATTCAAAATGCACGTCAACATAGGGTGCCAATCACACCATTACATGTGATGCACTATCCTTATAGCAGCCCATTACCAACTCCCCTACTGTTACATCAGGTGAGCTACCAATACCATATGTGCACCCACATAACCCAGCCACCATGGAAGGGGCCCGGCCTGCACCGTGCATACAAAATATGATGTGAGGTATTGGGCCTTAGTATTTTTGCCCTTGTGCTGACCCTGCCTTTTTCAATGAGGGCATGGCTCGGTAATATAATTTAATTTTTATTTATTTTTTTTTGTCCTTTTTCAGTGAATAATTAATAAATATATCTGTGTTAATTATACACTATATGAACACAAGTATTGTGACTACATGTTACACCTACAAATGATGTCTTCCCATTAATATGGAGTTTGTCCCTTTTACAGCCATAACAACTGACAATCTTTTGGGAAGACATTTTACAAGATTTTGGAGAGGTGTCTGGGAATTTTTTGTCTATTCAACCAGGAAAAATGTGTGTTGTCTGACATTGAAGTTGGATGGGAGGATTGGTCTCCTAATTCTAGTTTATCCCAAAGGTGTTGGATAGGATTGAGGTCAGTGCTGTGTGTGACCAGTCACAGATGACTGGACCTGTTGCGGTTCGGCAGGTTCAGCCGGACTTTAGATAAAGTTCAGTTCTGGACCCAGACTAGACCTGAACCCCAGAGGAAGTCATTAATTGACATTTGGGGTCTCTGCCCACATGCTGGCAGCCATAAACAGATCACTTCTGGGGAAGTGATGGTGGATTATTTTCACTTTTGTTGTTTGGTGCACACTACATTCAATCACGCTGTTGTTACCCCGAGTGTAAGCCATTGGCACCGGGCTGAGCACCTAGTGTACT
The DNA here is from genome assembly GCF_048569485.1 of Anomaloglossus baeobatrachus. Lineage (NCBI taxonomy): Eukaryota > Metazoa > Chordata > Amphibia > Anura > Aromobatidae > Anomaloglossus > Anomaloglossus baeobatrachus. Next base: position 174,517,402 of record NC_134360.1, on the reverse strand, counting down.
TGAGCACAATGATGCTCACATGAGTGGTTTGCATATGTAAAGTACCCGAACTCCAGTGGTTTGTTGTTTTGGGGTTTTTTTTTGTAAAGTTTGTGTTTGGTATGAAAAACGAACCTTACTGTTCAGGTCTGCTCATCTCTCCCAACCAAGCCTTTATGGACCTTGCTTTATTCATCATGGCACAGCCATGCAGGAAGAGAAAGATGCTTTCCTCAAACTGCTCCCACATTGTTGGAAACATACAATTGTCCAAAATGTCTTAGTATTGTTAGGGTGAACTCTTACAAAGTTCCCAAGTTGCCTACTGCCTGATTCTAATTGGTGTGGATCGAGTGCATGTTTAAAAAATGAGATCAGACACACAGTCGGATATTCATCTTTCCTCGACAAAAGTCGGCCCAGACTCTGCCTGATTTATTCAAGAGTATACCTTTATATAACCTCGCAAAGGGGCATGGTCAGCTCTACAGTGGGCATACTTGGATGTGTCCATTGGTCAGTGGGTTGAACAATGTGTTAGTCCATGAGCTGATTGGTGGGCGTCATTGTAGGCGGGTCTATGACATCATTGGATGGATCCATGGTGATAGTGATGGGAGGGACTTCATTTGATGGATCCATGCTGATTGTAGGGTCTGTGATGTCATCGGGGGCCATCTTGGGTTCCTCTGAAGACTGACTGGCTTATGTATAGAGAATTGATTTAATTGAATACACTTCTCACAGTGCTCTATGTTCAGAGGTTAATTAAAGGAGTTGTCAGACATAAACTCAAAATTTTTTGTTAAGCTAATCTGGGCTGTATTGTCATATCAAACACCCCTACATTATTTTTTGCTTTCTAACTTTTGTTCCTCTTGAATTATCCCTTTATTTGCTGCAGCTCTTTGTTTACATTCAGCTCTAGCAAACTGACCACTTCCTGTGCAAAACCTCAGTCAGAGCTGGCACCGCCCGGCCTCACTGTCCAGCCCCACCCCCTGCCCGCCACCTGCACACACATTCCCTGTCAGTATTCTGCCCCAGCACCTGACCTGTTATCACTACAGCATTGCAAATAACAGCCCCACATAGGGCTCTGCACCCCACACACATAGGGCTCTGCACAGCACATACACATAGGGCTCTGCACCGCACACACACACACACACACACACACACACACACACACACACACACACACACACACTGCGCTCTGTACCGACCCCCCCCCCCTACCCCCATAGGGAACATATGTAGGGAATACATACCCCTCCTCGGTCCCCCGCCGCTCCTGCACGTTCGCACACTGTCTGTGCTCTGGCCATATCCGCACAGTAGTGACGTCAGCGCTGTCCTGAACTGTCAGAAACATCGTGACAGTGATGAGAAGCAGCGCTGCGCTCCCTCTCATCAGTGCTTTCAAATATATCGGCATCTGTGATGCCGGTACATTTGAATGTGCGATCCTGAGCAGGGGGCCCGGTGCTGGCGCTAACACCACGGCAGCCGCCGCCAGGCCCCTCCCCCAGGTCACGGACCCCACAGCAGTGCAGGGGGAGGTTGTGGGGAGAATACGGGGGAATGTGTGGGAGGGTGCAGGGACTTGCACTGCAACCGCCCCGCAGGGCGGTAACATGCTGTTTCCAGATTTGCATGTCAACATGTTCTTGCCCATGTTGACATGAAATGACCGGAAGCAGCAAAATCGCGGCAGGAGCGATCACATGACCATTCTGAGCCGGGGGAAAGGGGCTGACAGCAGGTCAGGTAAGCGGTCTCTATCTACTTACCTGCCCCAATGTAGCCCAATACGGTAAGAAAAAAAAAGTCAAAATAAGCTGTATAACCCCTTTAAGTATTTCATCTTATGGCTCTCCTCAACAGTATGTTAAAGATTTTAAGGTTTTTTTTCCCTTAATTAGTAAAGTTGAAATTTTAAGTGTGGCACAACACAATTTGACAGGTAATGTTCCACTGCCATTTGCTGAATCCAGACTTGTCCACCAGACTGTCAGATGCAGGGCTGTGATTGACCATCCTCAGAACATATTTTCACTGCTCAAGAGTCCATTGTGGGCTGCCTTACACCACTATATATAAAATTTGTCATTGTGCTTGTAAGGGCATGTGCACATGAGATATTTTTCATGTGGATTCTGCTTGTAATCGGCCTGAAAAAGCATCGCGGAAAATAAACAATGCACAGCAAAATCAAACCGCTACTGCTGTGCACATGTTCTGTTGTATGTCACTTCTTTGAACCACTTTAGGATTTATAGACCTTGAAGTGGTTAAAAGAAGTAGTATGTTGTTTGGAAAGCTTTGTTTGGAAGCCAATCACTATGTACTTAAAGGGAATCTGGAAGCAGGTTTTTGCTCCTTCATCTGAGAGCAGCATGATGTAGGCAAAAAGATCCTGAGTCCACCGATGTATCACTTAGATTACTAGGTGCAGCCTTCTAGCGGAGCTGAGAACTGCTCCTGCCCACACCAGGCTCCCAATAGAGATTGACACCTTTCTGTTAACCCCTTCACCCCGGCCACTAAAACACCCTAATGACCGGGCCATTTTTTGCAATTCTGACCAGTCACTTTGACAGGTTATAACTCAGGAACACTTCAACGGATCCTGGCGATTCTGACATTGTTTTTTCGTGACATATTGTACTTCATGTCAGTGGTAAATTTAGGCCGATACTTTTTGCGTTTATTTGTGAAAATTTAGGAAATTGTGCGAAAATTTGGAAAATTTCGCAATTTTCAAACTTTGAAAATTTATGCCCATAAATCTGAGAGATATGTCACACAAAATAGTTACTAAATAAAATTTCCCACATGTCTACTTTACATCAACGCAATTTTCGAAAGAAATTTTTTTTTCGTTAGGAAGTTAGAAGGGGTCAAAGTTCATCAGCAATTTCTAATTTTTCCAACAAAATTTACAAAATATTTTTTTTAGGGACCACATCACATTTGAAGTGACTTTGAGAGGCCGAGGTGACAGAAAATACCCAAAAGTGACCCTATTCTAAAAACTGCACCCCTCACACTGCTCAAAACCACATCTAAGAAGTTTATTAACCCTTTAGGTGCGTCACAGGAACCAAAGCAATGTGGAAGGAAAAAATGAAAATTTTACTTTTTAACACAAAAATGTTACTTTAGCCATAAAATTTTAATTTTTACAAGGGAGAAAAGAGAAAGTGCACCCTACAATTTATTGTGCATTTTCTCCTGAGTACGCTGATACCCCATATGGGGTAAAAATCAATTGTTTGGGTGCACGGCAGAGGTCAAAAGGCAAGGAGCGCCATTTGAATTTTTGAACACAAAATTAGCTGCACTCATTAGCGGACGCCATGTCGGGTTTAAAGACCCCCTGAGGTACCTAAACAATGGAGCTCCCCCACAAGTGACCCCATTTTGGAAACTAGAGCCCTCAAATATTTTTTCTAGATGTTTGATGAGCACTTTGAACACCTGGGGGCTTCACAGAAGTTTATAACGTTGAGCCGTGAAAAGAAAAAAAAATTTTTTTACCACAAAACTGTTGCTTCAACTAGGTAGCTTTTTTTTCACAAGGGTATCGGGAAAAAATGCAACATAAAATCTATTGTCCATTTTCTCCTGAGTACGCAGATACCTCATATGTGGTGGAAATCAAATGTTTGGACACACGGCAGTGCTCGGAAGGCAAGGAGCGCCATTTGAATGCAAAATTAGCTGCACTCATTAGCGGACGCCATGTCAGGTTTGAAGACCCCCTGAGGTGCCTAAACAATGGAGCTCCCCCACAAGTGACCCCATTTTGGAAACTAGAGCCCTCAAATAATTTCTGGGGGCAGATCGGGATGTCGGGGGGGGGGCAGACCGGGATGTCTGGGGGCAGATCGGGATGTTGGGGGGTGGGCAGATCGGGATGTCGGAGGGCAGATCGGGATGGCGGGGGGCAGATCGCAGGGGGCACGGGCAGGGGCCATTACGGGAGCGCGCAGGAGCAAATCACAAGAGCGCGCAGGGGCTGCAAGAGAGCAGGGGAGGAGGGATACCGGAGGAGCTGCAGAATAGAGATGGCGGGGGGCAGATCGGGATGTCGGGGGGGCAGATCGGGATGTCGGGGGGGGGGGGGCAGATCGCAGGGGGCACGAGCAGGGGCCATTACGGAAGCGCGCAGGGGCTGCAAGGTGAGCACAATACTCACCGCTCCTGCGACGTGACGTGACAGCAGCAGCAGCGGTGGCGTGGTACCACTAGTACCAGCCAGTGCTGCACGCTGCAGACATGTTGGGGGAGGGTCCCCAGACCAGCACAGGCCTGGGGAGGGCGGCCACCGGCAGATCAGACCGCCCCACTGCACACTGATTGGAGCGATTGCGCGTCATAGCACGATCGCTCCGATCAGTGCTGCAGGGGGGGGGGCCACGGTGTCTGCTTGCTTCCAGCCAATGATCGGAGCTGCTGTAGCCCCGGTCCTAGCTGGATTTTACAAGATCACACTATTTTTGGCATTTTTTTTTGCCGAAAACAGCGTGATCAATGTGATTGGCGGTTCCGATTTGAACAGCCAATCACATCGATCGCCTATGGGGGGTGGCGATGCCACCCCCCCTGGGGTCAAGCAAAGGTCCCCTGCTGTAAGAAACAGCAGGGGACATCATTTGAAAGCCGTTGCTATGGCCACGGCAATCAAATGAAGTTTAGGCAGTAAAATTACGTCCCTGGTCGTTAAGTCACGTTAAAATAGGACGTAATTTTACTGCCCAATCACTATGTACTTAAAGGGAATCTGGAAGCAGGTTTTTGCTCCTTCATCTGAGAGCAGCATGATGTAGGCATAAAGATCCTGAGTCCACCGATGTATCACTTAGATTACTAGGTGCAGCCTTCTAGCGGAGCTGAGAGCTGCTCCTGCCCACACCAGGCTCCCAATAGAGATTGACACCTTTCTGTTAATGTACAATCAGAGGAAGGGGTGTGCCAGACGGCCGTGCACGTGACGTAGCACCAGCAATGAGAAGTCCTGCTGCTTAAACTAACATAAATAATAACAAATTGGACCGTGACACGACAGGCATCTCTGCATCTTCTGTGTTAACCTTTGCAGAATGCTGTCTTCAGATTACATAGCAAAAACCTGCTACCAGATTCTCTTTAAAAGTATAGAGCAAAGATGGCTATCGCCGCAGAAAAAAAAAACAACTCAAAAGGCGCTGCAGGAAAGTGACCACTGGTATTCTCCTGAAGTGTTTTAGCCTCTGTATACTCCGCCGTCTTACAGATGTGTCTACGTACCATACAGTTTGCATGCAGTATCTTCTCTTTGGAAACCCATGTCTTGAAGCTTCGGGCACACAGGTTTTTTTTGTGCTGATGTTATTTCCAGAGGAGGATGTAACTAACTTTGTGTGGTCTCCACTCCCATGCCAAGTAGCTACAGTTTATGAAGGCTTCCAATTTTCAATAATACCATCACCATTTTTGTGGTATATTTAGTACAGAAAAAAAATGTCAAAGTGAATATATCACAACCATGCTTAAATACAGAGCTATTTAGAAGGAGCCATTCTTTCCCAAGTGTTTGTAAATGTAGATGGCAAAGCGAGTGGCTGGATTGTACAGTATATGGTACATCTATGACAATGGGATGAATGAAAAACCTGAATCTTGTGTCCCAATACTTTTGTCTCTTGTGTTTATATAGCTGTGTGAAGACTGTAGGAAAATGGAAGCAATGACAAATGCCTATTATGTCATGAAAAGCTCATAATTTATATGTTGAGCAGATGCCATACAGTGGAATCCGTCACCTGTAGCCCCTTTAAATTGACTTATTTAACAGCTTCTCTATTCTCTAATGTAAAGACGTTCATAAAGGGAGTTTTTGAACAGGGGAAAACTTGAAGCCTATGCTTGAAATTTCTTGTGACCTGACCCTGTAAATCAGACGGACACAACTCTAGAGCCCCCTCCTCCCTAGTCCTCAGGTGCCAATAGACTATAGAGTAATCTCTGGTTTGAAGACCTTATTGCAATCTCTGGCTGTTGGGAATTGTGCAACCACCGAGTCACTGTGTTAAAAGTTTATACATTGTGACAATGAATATGGACATTACTCATTGTGATCTGAAATGCTTATGACTGTTCTGACAAAGTGCGAGACTGTGTAAATATATACCACCTATGGTATCGCCTAATTATTACCCAGCAAACTAGCAAATCTCATGTTTCTGACCTGCTACTCGAGCGGAATGGTAACACCTGTAGAGTGATTGCACAAAAGGCTAAAGGCCCCGTCACACTAAGCAACATCGCTAGCAACATCGCTGGTAACGAACAACTTTTGTGACGTTGCTAGCGATGTTGCTGTGTGTGACATCCAGCAACAACCTGGCCCCTGCTGTGAGGTCGTTGGTTGTTGCTGAATGTCCTGGGCCATTTTTTAGTTGTTGCTGTCCTGCTGTGAAGCACAGATCGCTGTGTGTGACAGCGAGACAGCAACAACTAATGTGCAGTGAGCAGGGAGCCAGCTTCTGCTGAGGCTGGTAACCAATGTAAACATCGGGTAACCAAGAAGCCCTGTCCTTGGTTACCCGATATTTACCTTTGATACCAGCCTCCTCCGCTCTCACTGTCAGTGCCGGCTCCTGCTCTGTGCACATGTAGCTGCAGCACACATCGGGAAATTAACCCCATGTGTGCTGTAACTAGGAGAGCAAGGAGCCAGCGCTAAGCATTGTGCGCTGCTCCCTGCTCTGTGCACATTTAGCTGCAGCACACATCAGGTAATTAACCCGATGTGTGCTGTAACTAGGAGAGCAAGGAGCCAGCGCTAAGCATTGTGCGCTGCTCCCTGCTCTGTGCACATTTAGCTGCAGCACACATCGGGTTAATTAACCTGATGTGTGCTGTAACTAGGAGACTGGGGGCTGGTCACTGGTTGCTGGTGAGCTCACCAGCAACTCGTGTAGCCACGCTCCAGCGATCCCTGCCAGGTCAGGTTGCTGGTGGGATCGCTGGAGCGTCGCAGTGTGACAGCTCACCAGCAACCTCCTAGCAACTTACCAGCGATCCCTATCGTTGTTGGGATCGCTGGTAAGTTGCTTAGTGTGACTGGACCTTTAGACTACAGATAATTTGCACCTTTTTATAAAGTGTTGTGTGAATAAAATGTTTACTTAGTCATCTACACTTTTCTTTTAGCATGTGTAAAATGTACAAAAATGTGTAAAATAAATATTTTCCTTTTTTTTTTTTAAATATATCTATTAAAAGTTCTTAAGGTCACTCATTACATCACATTGATTAATGTAACTACTTCAAAATTCAGTTGTGACCCTCCGAGTAATAAATACTAGAGATGAGGTTTTTTTTGTCCAGGATGCTGCTGTCTCCACATGTATCAGCACTACAATTCTGTTGTAATTGTCACATGTGCTTCCCTCCCTGTGACTATAGATATTTTCTCCCTCTCCATACAATGATCTGCCATCTATAATGCAGCCAGCTAGGTAAAGAACTTAAACACTCACTGCATCAGTAATTAGAAAGTTACTCGAAGCAAATCAAATCATTTTATAAGCTAACCCTGTGTGTTTGTGTAGCGGTGAGCAGCAGCCTACAGTAGCATGTAAAAGTTTGGGCACCCCTGGTCAATATTACTGTTATTGTGAACAGTAAAGAAAGTTGAAGATGACATGATCTCTAAAAGGCATACAGTGAAAGATGACAATTTCTTTTGTATTTTAGGCAAAAAATATATATTGGTTTCATCTTTTACATTTGAAAATTTACAAAAAGGAAAATGGGATGATGCAAAAGTTTGGGCACCTTTTGGAGATTTGTGTGCTCAGATAACTTTGAACAAGGTTTCAGACCATAAATAGAGTGTTTAAGGTTATGGTTTGTTCGCTATCATAGTTATGAAAAGCCAGGTGATGCAAATTTCACAGCTTTATAGAAACCCAGCCTCTTCTAACCTTGTGCCAAAAACAGCAGTCATGGGTTCTTCTAAGCAGCTGCCTAGCATTCTGAAAATGGTGGAGACCCACAAAGCAGGAGAAGGTTATAAGAGGATGCCAAAGCATTATTAAGTTGCCCTTTCATCAGTTTGAAATGTAATTAAAAATTGTTAGTTAAGAGAAACAGTGGAGGTTAAGATAAGGTCTGGAAGACCAAGCAAAAGAGGAGAGCTGCTCGTAGGATTGCTAGAGGGGCAACTCAACCCCAATTGACTGTGTCAAGGAAGGAATTTTGGGTCAAGACTGCTAATGGAGTCTTTGTTTGGGATAACCAGAGACGGTGCCACATTAACTGTATATTAGTGCCGATATATATCAATGTATATAAGACAAAGAACACACAGACAACATGCTCTCTCCTTGAGTCAGCAATACCCACTGAGCTCATTATTATATTGAAAGAAACTTAACTATTACAGAAGGCACCTTCAGCCTTGAAAATGATACACAGAGTTTATGGGAGTGTCACTCCCCTATTTCTCCCAGCAGATGTTCATTAAAACATTTTTTTCTATGTGAACATTACTGATAAGACTTTGCAGCTTCACATTCTGGCTTCATCTTTGGTTAACTCCTTCATGATTATACAACTTTGAATTATACTATAGGTCTGTGCAATTGCTACATAGACAGACAGATAATTTTGCATCTACATTTTGATTATTTATATACACAGATATTCTTATTACGTTTAAACAAACATACTACAGCTCAGGTGACCTCCACAGTCCCCCCTTAATAAAATATCTGTGAATATTATTAACTTTAAATTTAAAATTTTTCCCCATTTAGATATATTTTATTATTTGGGACTTATTTGTGACCTACTGCCCTTGGGACTTTAATTATATCCATATCTATATATGTGGGCTTTCTATGGGATTGTTGTTTAAATTTAACACTACAGTCTTTAGCTCCCCCCTTAAATACTTATTTTTATTTATTAAACATAACTCTATGATTTATAGGGGCTATTAGAATTGGCGTTATTACTCTCATTAGGGCACATTATCCTGATTAAGAAAAATTGAATCTAAACCTTATTTAAAAATTAGCACATAATTAAAAAAAAACAAAAAACAAAAGGACCTTTGGAAATTGGAAATTGTCCATGGTTCTTATTTCTAGATATGAAACAAAAAGAAGGATGCTTAGTCAGTGCTAGTCCACTTAGGGCCACTTTGTGAACCTGGATAATCTGCTCTTGATAAAAATAACAACAAAACATGATGAGGCTTCATGTGAACAGTTTGTGGTGCAGACTTGGAAAAACCTTCTGGGATAATGGGTTGAATAGCGGCCGCTTTCTGCTTCGGTTGTGTCGGGTCCATTGGTTTCTGAGATGTGACGTGAACTCGCATGTCACTGCCAGTGCTCAGCAGACTAGGCCGCAGACACATCAGCATGATGGGATAGGCTCTTCCAAAACTTTTCCCGAGATGAGAGAGTCCATAGCTAGCATTTTATATTAAGGAAAATCACTGAATATATTCATATGAGTTAGTAGGAGACAAAAACATGTGTAAATGGTTAGATTACATTAACCAAACCATATTTTTGGGTCTATGAAATGGCTGAATTAAGTATTTTAGATTACTCAATTCGTACCCTTAACAGTCCCCCCTTGACTTCTGCCATTTCCAAATACTAAGGGTACTGTGTTCCCTTAGGAAAAGAGGAAGAAAGATCTGTTGGGAAATCCTGCCTGACTGAACGTTGAGGCATGGGTGGAGAGGGGAATGGGATTTCTTCACCGGTTTGAGACCAAGGACCCCTAGACGAGTCCTCACCCTTTGTAGTTGGACTTTCCCATGTCTCAAGGTTCTCTAAGTCCTCTCTTCTAACTGTTTCGGCAATGATGGTTCGGGACTGTACAGGTTTTTTGTAAAGGATAAATATGAGCAGGACGCTTAGTGCAGCTCCGGTGGATCGACCCTTCTGCAATGCGGGGCGTGAATCCATGTCCTGCCGTTGAGCTTTATTGAAATTTGTGTCCTTTTAGGATTAATCAGTCTCCTGACCGAAATATTATATACTACTAACTCTGATTTAGGATCTGGAATTAGAAAATACACTTGTTTATTTCTCTAATTAGTCAATCATATGAAAATTATACATGGTTTGCGCTAGACCAAAGAAAAACATTTTACATTGGAACCTGTTTATTACTAAAGAGAAACAAAACACGCACCAAAGAGAAACAAAACACGCATTGATCTACAACTTATCAGTTTGGTTTGTTTTTTTACATACCACTTGCATTATGTGGATTTTCAGCAATGACGTCGTTTTCTGCACTGGAAAGCCTCTGACCAGACCTGGAAAGAAATCTACACAACACGCACAGACTCGCATACAATGTGCTCATGATAAACATCTATAATCAGTTTGCAGTCTCTAAGAATGGGTAGAGCAGGTGCAGGGTGTTTCTACTGACTCTTTACAGTTTTTCCTCATTGTTTTAAAAACGTGCTTCACAAGACCGGGTGAGTTTATCTACCTGGGCACTGAACCCTGGCGCCACCAAAATGCACACTGATATCCAACTGTCACAGATGTTAGTCCATGTTACTTGGGCCATCATTAAGAAGAGATCTCATGGCAGAGAAAGCTTACCGCCCTTCATCCACAGACCTTCCTCAGTCAGCCGGCTCCCTGTGTCTCGCACTCCACTCCTTATTGGTTCACTTGATCCTGTAGGGATTTTAGAACACAAGGAGTGACAGAAGTCACTGACGTGACCGGTGTCACCGAGGCATGGTAAAGGACTCCTCAACTCTAGGCCCGTTCACTGCTTCTTGGTCAGCTGCACCTGTACGGGGATCTCCATCCGATTCCATCAGCTCAGATCTAGACTTTCTTTTCGGCGTACCTAGCTTATTTGACAACAGGAAATATCTACATCCTACATACATTTTGACTATCTTACCTACCTCTGCTCCACCCATCTAGAGGCACTTACATCACTTCCTGCTGTACCGATAGGAGGGGAGGGAGTGGCCTAAATTTAGATTACCTCATGTTGTGTGACCTGTAGCATATCCAGTGCAGAATCGACCACCATCTGGTTTCATCTATAAAAACAAAGACTAAAAGAAATATAGATTAGATCATTCCTATAACAGACATATATTCCTACATTCATAATAATCCAATAAACATGACATAACTGTTTCAAAAGAAAGGCCAGCTTTAAAGCCTATCCAGTATATCTGCTGCTGGAAAAGTGCAATAGATATCTACTTCCTCCCTTTTTATATACTACTTTGGCAAAATATATAGATCCATAACAGTAAACAATATGATTAACCAACAAATAAATATAACTTATACTCTACTGGGAAATTTTGAAACCTTACAACAGGGTTCATAGATATTCTGTATCTACAAAAGAAAAAGAAAGTAATCAATATTGGCAGTTTGTATGCAAAAATAATACAAAACAAAAACATAACCATAAAAACAACAAAAAAACTTAATTTGTATATTTTAAAAAATATACTTTTCCCTGCAAAATTAATTTAATTATTTAAATAGCAGCAGAATACTATTGATAAGCTCCTATGAAATTTTGAACTCTAAGGATTAAACAAAATCCACTCCACCATCCGGAAAAAGCACTTGTTAGTACAAAAGACAGAAACAGCTTTGTAAATCTGCTGAAGCTACCTTTTTTTTTTCCTCTACTTCCTTATTTTTTTTTCTCTGCCCTCTACAACTTGTGACTAGCAGCGTACTGTATACCCTCCCACACATCCCTGCAGGAGTGCGAGAGCATCATTAAAATTGATAGCTTGGGACTGGAAATCACTGCAACAAAAACAAGCAGTCCGGGGCTCCCCCCCTGTATCACTAGGGAAGGTTGGGGCAGACTCCTGGGTGTAGCCGGACTGTGGGCAGTATCTTGGGAAATCTCCTGGGACTGATTTAAAGGGATACTGTGATACTCTGGGAAAAGGCACACCTGGCTTCAGGTAGATCATTGCTGAATCTACAGGCAACACCTTTATTGTGGATTTGTGTGTTGCAAGTTTTGGTTACAGTTTTGAGGGTACCTGGCCAAACACTGAGATTTGGGGGTGTGACACTTTCTTTGATAGCGACCGGGCTGATCCCAACGCCAACAATTCTGTTGCTGGCTTTGTTGATTGGGAGCTACGTATACGGGGTTTGGACTTTGTTGGGGCATGGGCTGTGGCGGGGGCTGCACCGGCACATTTGTATATAACAATTGATCTTGAGCCCATCTTTTTAAAGCGGCACAATACTGTTGTCCACTTTGGAAAATGGTGTCATCAGTGCCTGGGGGTATTGTGAGATGGGGCTCCATTAAGGGCCAAAAACTGTCTCCTGCTTTTACTTTGGTGAGATTAACAAGGTCCTTCCGGGCAGCTGAGTATAACTGATGGACCTGTAGCATCTTCCTATAAAATCGCATAGGGTTAATGCTGGGATCTGGCAGGCAGGGGATTAATGCCGCTGACTGGATGTGGTTGAAGGGGACATTTAAATGAGGGCTGTTCCTCGTCAGGTTCGGGGTAAGGTTCACTATGTGTCCTAAGAGAAAAAGGGGGATCCAAGGGGAGGGGATTGGTAATTGGGGAGAGAGACGGCATTGCAGGTATGGGAGGGACCAGGGGTATGGGTGTGGAAAGCGTTAAGGGATGCTGTCTAGTGACTGCAGCATCTGTGAATATCTCCGGGACGGGGGAATAGAATGGGGATCAGGTTGTGGGACAGCAACAAAACAACCTGCCGGAGGACCCTCAGATCTGTCCTTAGACTCGGGTAACTTATAGAAAAACACAACATCTCCTCGCTCATCCTCTTCTTTGACCTCAATATATCTTTCTGATAGCAATATCTGCAATACTCTGTTAAACAATTCAGCATCAATCAACAAATAATACTCTGGAACTCTCCGGGGCATGTCACAGAGCTGAGGTGTCTCCATCACGTGCCCCTCCCTAAGGAATGCTTACTAAATCCATTCTATGAATCCTCAGCTTTTTTAACCTTGTCTTCTCCATTCTAAACATTTTTACTATCTTGGTGGTGTTTGGATTACACTAATATATGACTATGCGGTGTAAGCGTTAAAAGCCCGGCCGGAACTTAAGGCTACACCTCTATACTAGCTGGCAACTCCTCAGCTATATAGTAATAAGGGTATCCCGCGCTTGGAGGAGGGGTACAAAATGTATTCCCTCCGGACTTGATCAGCTGCACCAATATTTTTTATTGTCCTAATCCCTATCTTCTTTCATTGAGGATCTGTCTCATGAAAGGAGGAGGACGTACGAAAATGTACATGCATATACAAGAATGTCCCAACCTCCGGACTTGGTCAACTGTATCAAACTTAATGTCCTAACTGGTCTGTCCCGGTGGTCTGTACCAATTCTCAAGTATGGTCTGTCCCAGTGGTCTGTGTCAACTCTTCCCAGTTGGCCTGTCCCACCGGTCTGTACCAATTCTCAAGTATGGTCTGTCCCACCAGTCTGTACCAGTCCTAATCCCTATCTTCAGTGACGGGAACCCCCCGCGTCTTTAATTACAGACCGGGTCAGTCTAACTAGCTATATCCAGCCACCACCGTCTTTCTTGCCCTAACAACCGTCCTCTGGATCCCGTGTGACACTCTCGATCCACACCTCAGGGCTGGGATCGTGCTCTGAGCTCCAGCGGGCACTACCCCTGAGTCACAATCAGGAACCTTTTAACACCGATATGGACACACAGCCGTCACTCCCTTCTCTCCAAGAACAACCACAACGGCAGTGAATACACAGTATGTAACACTTACCAAGGGTTGTAGGGGATCAGCCTGGTTGGAGCAGAGAGAGGTCTCAGTCCGTGACATCCAAAGCATCGGTATTTCCAGGTCAGCAGTGCGTCCGTGGAGCCCCACACTGATGGGCGCCAAACTGTCAAGGAAGATATTTTAGGTCAAGACTGCTAATGGATTCTTTGTTTGGGATAACCAGAGACGGTGCCACATTAACTGTATATTAGTGCCGATATATATCAATGTATATAAGACAAAGAACACACAGACAACATGCTCTCTCCTTGAGTCAGCAATACCCACTGAGCTCATTATTATATTGAAAGAAACTTAACTATTACAGAAGTCACCTTCGGCCTTGAAAATGATACACAGAGTTTATGGGAGTGTCACTCCCCTATTTCTCCCAGCAGATGTTCATTAAAACATTCTTTCTATGTGAACATTACTGATAAGACTTTGCAGCTTCACATTCTGGCTTCATCTTTGGTTAACTCCTTCATGATTATACAACTTTGAATTATACTATAGGTCTGTGCAATTGCTACATAGACAGACAGATAATTTTGCATCTACATTTCGATTATTTATATACACAGATATTCTTATTACATTTAAACAAACATACTACAGCTGAGGTGACCTCCACAACTGCAAAAGACCTTCAGGAAGATTTAGCAGACTTTGGTGTTGTAGTTCTGGTCAGAGACACCTTCACAAATGTGGCCTTCATGGAAGAGTTATCAGAAGAAAACCTCTCCTGCGCCTCACCATTAAATTCTGCATAAGAACTATGCAAAAGAAATCTAAACAAGCCTGATGCATTTTGGAAACAAGTTCTATGGACCAATGAGGTTAAAATAGAACTCTTTGGCCACAATGATCACAGGTATGTGTGGAGATAAAAGGGCACAGAATTTCAGGAAAATAATATCTTGCCAACCATTAAGCATGGATCAATATGCTTTGGGGTTATGTTCCAGCCAATAGCACGGGGAATATTTCACTTTTAGTGGGAAGAATGGATAAAATGAAACTTCAGCAAATCTTGATGTAAACATAACACCATCTGTAAAAAAAAGCTGAAGTTGAAAAGAGGATGGCTTCTACAAATGGATAAGGATCCTAAACAAACTTTAAAATCCACAAAAAACGACCTCAAAAGGCGCAAGCTGAAAGTTTTACAATGGCCCTTACAGTCCCCTGATCTGAACATCATTGAAAATCTGTGGCTAGATCTCAAAAGAGCAGTGCATGCAAGACGAGCCAGGAATCTCACAGAACTGGAATTCTTTTCTAAGGAAGAATGGATGAAAATCCCTCAAACAAGAATTGAAGGACTCTTGGCTGGCTAAAAAAAGCGTTTACAAGCAGTGAAACTTGCCAATGGAGGGTGCTACTAGGTACTAAGCATGCAGGGTGCCCAAACTTTTGCATTGGCCCATTTTCCTTTTTTGTTAATTTTAAAATGTTAAAGATGAAAATATTCTTTTTGCCTAAAATACAAAGAAAATGTGTCATCTTTAACTTTATGCCTTTTTAGAGATAATTTCATCTTCAACTTGCTGAACAGTTCACAATAACAGTAATTTTGACCAGGGGTGCACAAACCTTTACATAACACTGTATGTGTAAATACTTCCACCTACTGGAATTTCTATTAAAGGGAATCTGTCACCAGGTTTTTGCAATTCACCTGTAAACAGCATAATGTAGGAAAAGAGACCCTGATTCCAACAATGTGTTTACTGGGTGCACCAGTTGTAACACAATCAGTTTTTAGATGTAGCAGAGTTCAGAAAGCTAACCCCACCCACCTTACAGCTTTCTGTGTACATTGTATATTGACAGTATGCTGCTAATCAGTGCTGGGGGCGTGGTTGGTCTAGCAAGCATGTGAGCTGTAGTCTGGGCAGTGATACTCTCCTGGTGATAAAACAATCATTTTCAGTAAACAACAGCACACAGCCTAAAAAGTGATTCATAACTGAAAACTGTGTCATCCCCTATCTTCTGCTCTCTTCAAATTACTTATCAAAAACCTACTGGCAGATTCCCTTTAAGTATTAAATTAGCCATGGATGAATGTATTTGGTTAAATTATGTAGAGGTCATGGGGAAAAAAAATGTATCAGTTTTTATTAATTTTGTCTCTGAGGTCGTGTTCACTTGCATTCTAAATGTCTTTTGTTTGCCACAATTTTCCTAAAACGGGGTAAAATCAAAGCATTTTTACAAAATCATGGCAAAAATGTAGTGCAAACACATTGTTTGAGAATGACCTAAGTAAAAACTGTGGAATAGATTAGTCAGCCTGTAGCCAAATGCCTTTATATAAGTCATAAACAAAACTGCGCTGATAATGCCAGTCCTTTAATGTAATTTAATGTAATGTAATTTCAGCAGCTAAAAGGACTTCTGGTGACATCCAGGTCATGTGATCAAAAGACCTTTAAACTCTGGAGTCTGGTGGAACTGAAGAAGGGTAGAGCGTCTGGTATGTTATTTATACTCTGTGGTGTGTAACATACAAAATGTGTGTTTGTGTGTAACATGGAATGTAATGTACCGTGTGTGAATAACAGGGAGTGTGCGAAGCCTACAGATGGCCATAGATTGTGTGTATAACAAGGAGTGTGTTTGTAGCATCCCCAATTAAAAATACCGGCATTGTAGATGACCATATTGTCAATCACTCAACAAACAAGCAAAATGCTCATGTGATTATGCTTAAAAATAAATCATTAACCTGAATCAGCAGTATCCTATGCCCCACTCCACCACTCGTGCTATTTGGTGCAGCTCTCCACCAGCTGCGACTTTGTGGAGAATCAAAAAAATTCCAAGGCATCGAGAAGCTCCTCTCCGTTTATAAATCTCTATTTGTCCCAGCATACAAAAGGAAAAAGTGCAAAACACAACGTTTCGGCCAACAAAGGGCCTTTTTCAAGCCATAAAAATTCCATGTAATGTCTTGTCCCTATTGACTTATATGGGGTTCGTTGTTTGGGATCAAGTTTGCGTGCTGGTTCATCGAATCCAAATATCCATAGGTTTGCTCATCATTACTAGAGACCATTCTGTCCCCATCATTCGCCAGCCCGTGTAAAAAAAAAACCCAAAAAACTAGTAAACAAGATTTAAATACAGCCTTGTATATGATATATTGCAAAATTTTTAAAGGTCTGACTGCTGGATTTTGTCATCAGTGAGATTCACCATCTAAATTGTCTATCAATATGTCTTTGGAGGGTAGTAGGAATACCACACAAAAATGAGGAGAACAGATAGATGATTACAGATATGATCCTTATATAGATTTGAACCCAGGACCCCAGCACTGGAAAGCAATAGTACTAACCACTGAGCCACCATGCTGGCCATAATTACATATCCAAATGAAGAAAGAAAGCGACAGCTCACTCTGGAGAATGGCGAACTTCATTCTGTAAGTACAGACATCACGGAAAGGGGGAGAGGGGAGTGCGGGAGTGGCAGACGGACGGATGACAGCCATTTCGCGCTGTGGCTAGCACTTGGACTCGGCAAAGCGCTGGCCACAGCGCGAAACGGCTGTCGTCCAGCTGCCGCCCCCGCACTCTCCTCTCCCCCTTCTGTGATGTCTGTACTTACAGAATAAAGTTCGCCATTCTCCAGAGTGAGCTGCCGCTTTCTTTCTTCATTTGCATAATCTGTATCGTGACCACGCTGCCAGCAGAGCACCACCTGGAACGGACAAAAAAGTCCTGGAACAGCTGATTGCTGAAATTCATGAGTACGGCTCAGCTACACAGCCGAGTGCTGTAGTGCCCAACAGTCTTGTTTTACCATAATTACATATCCATTCTATATTCTACAGACGTGAAGGACTTATTCAGATGTCATGGGCAAATTGTAGTTTTTGGTAAATTGGTACACAGTGCTGTTATAAAATGCCTCTGACAACAAAATTATTATGACGAAATAGATTGTATGCCTAGACCATAAACTGCAAATGACATAAATGACATGCTGGTATGCCTAATCTATATATATAATTGCCTTATTCTGTCTGTCTGTCTGTCTGTCTTGCTCCAAAATGACGTCATTACAGTGACAAACGTCGCATTGGCCGCTCGGCCCGGCCCCGCCCCCCGCACACATTGGGCACCTATACACCTCCCCCCAGGACTACTCCACCTATAAGACTCCTCCCCCCAGGAATACTCTAGCTATTAGACACCTCCCCCCAGGACTACTCTACCTATTAGACACCTCCCCCTCAGAACTACTCCACCTATTAGACTCCTCTCCCCCCAGGACTACTTCTCCTATTATATTATATGGAGAGAAGGTATGCACACCAGTGACTATGTAAGGGGAATATATGAAAAGCAGAAACTGCTGTGTGAATACTGACATGAAAAATCCAATAACTATATGTAAGTATGAAAATATGAAAAATGGAATCTGCATTACTGCCATGAACATATGAATGAAGACAAATTAATTTCTCTTTATTCACATGTTCATGGCAGTAATGCAGATTCCATTTTTCATATTTTCATTCTTACATATAGCTATTGGATTTTTCATGTCAGTATTCACACAGCAGTTTCTGATTTCATATATTCCCCTTACATAGTCACTGGTGTGCATACCTTCTCTCCATATAGTGTAGATTTGTTTAGGTCTTTGCACCCAGTTCAGACTCAGAATGGTGTTCCAGACGTTATTTCTTGATTTACTCCTCCTACTAGACTCCTCCCCCCAGGACTACTCCTATTATCCTCCTCTCTCCCCAGGACTACTCCTACTATTATCCTCCTCTCTCCCCAGGATTACTCCTCCAAGACACACACACTGCGCAACACACACACAATGCTGCAGACACAGCGCTCCACAAACAACGCAACACACTAACAACACCGCTTTCACACACCCCCACACCAAGACAACACCCAGAACATGTACAGCGCCCTACACAAACACTTGGCAACTACACACAACATCTATATACACTATATAACAAAAATCATACATTAACTACACAATAAATTCTAGAATACCCGATGCGTTAGAATCGGGCCACCTTCTAGTAAACAGTATATATATACTGAGAGAGAGAGATAGTGTATATATACAGTGTGTCCACCGCCATTAACTTGAGAACGGCGACAGCTATAGGCATAGAAGTGGTGTCTAGGTCTAGTAAAGTAGCCATGCGCTACGCAATGAAACCACCTATAGCACCACCTGGTGGAAAACAACAGAGTTAGCATTTTTATCTCGACAACGGAACGAGATAGAGAAAAAAAGGGAATTACAAAGTTGTAGGGCATCATCAATTCAATACGAATCGACATCTTGCATACAGAAATGCTATGATATGAAACCCATGACCCCCTCAAAACATTGAATGCTGGTCACACATATGGCACTCAATTAACTTTGATGCTCAAAGTGGCCACTGTCAGCTGCAATGCACATCTGGACTCTGGACAGCATACTGTATCTTGCTGCACGTTGTGCAATATGGTAGGTGACACGTTTGCACAAGCATCTGTGATTCGTCACTATAGGTCCTGCAATGTTGGTGGAAGGGTCGCATACACTTGCTGTTTGATGTGACCTCACAGAAAGAAGTCCAATGGGGTCAGGTCAGGTGAGCATGGAGGTCACTCCACGCAGCCACCATACCCAATGGCTTGTAGGAAGGTCTCCATGAGGTATCACGTCATGTCCGCAGCTTTGTGTGTTTTACACATTCTAATCATAGCATTTCTGTATGCAAGGTGTCCATTCGTATTGAACTGATGATGCCCTACAACTTTGTAATTCACATTTTTTTCTCTATCTCATTCCGTTTTTAAGATAAAAATGCTAACTCCGTTGTTTTCCACCAGGTGGCGCTATAGGTGGTTTCATTGCGTAGCGCATGGCTACATTACTATACCTAGACACCACTTCTATGCCTATAGCTGCTGCCGTTCTCAAGTTAATGGTGATGGACAGGATATGGGTGGACACACTGAATATAACCATCTTTTAGTCTAAAGATGATGGTACATACAATGGGGGTTGGATAAAATCGCATAGGTAGTGTCAACATAAGTAGTGAAAAAAAACATAAATCAGAAAAGAAAGAATGGCGGCAACTCACTGGTAGATATGAAATGGCAAATTTGTTGCACAAACTGCGGCATAGTTACAACAAACACGGGGGGGGGGGGAGTGCAGGAGCGCCGGACGACGGCCGTTTCGCACCACACGGGTGCTTCCACAGGTCCGAATTGACAATGCCAGTTAAACCTCCCTCTTATGGAGGAGTCTGACAGGTGCATCTAAAAAGCTAATTAGCTGATACCAGATAGCAACAGCGCAGGAATACTGCCTATATTTTCACATGATTCGTCAGAATTAAATAAAGGAAACAGATATAGAGCAAAGAGATGGATATCCAGAAAAATACAAAACATTTATCGTATGCCCCTGCTCCCTCTTCAAATAGAGATATAATACTGCCCCTACTAAGAGGGATTTATTATGAAAACACAACTTTTATTTTGCTTCTAGTTTTTACTTATTTTATTTTGTTATTTTTTATTTTTCGATTTATTTAATACTCTATGATGAGGGGGTGAAAGTTCTTATAAATAAACGGGCATGTTCCGCTATGCAAAAGAGCCAAAACTGCCCTGATACAAAAACCTTAGATAAATATATATCTTATTAGAAATAGACTCGTTGTGAACAAAGAGTGAAGGGAAAAAAAAAAAAAAGGGGTTTTCCCTCTTTTTTCTTTCTTTCTCTTTCCCCTCCCTTCCCTCCTTTTTTTCCTTTTCCTTCCTTCTCCCCTCCCTCCTTCCCTTTCTTTCCAAGAGGAACTGCACCATCTCCAAATTGGGGGCGCTGTTTTTACATGTGTCGCGGGCGGAGGCGGGGACGCCGCGCTCTCCCTGCTGCTCGGGTCCGGCTAGCGCGGCTGCTGCGGCCTGCCGCTGCTCGGTGGCTCGAGCGATGGGCCGGATCCTGGGGACTCGAGCGGCGCTCCTCGCCCGTGAGTGAAAGGGGATTGGGATTTGGGGATAGTTTATTGTCCGTGACGCCACCCACGGTTGTGGTGATTGAATGTACACCACCGCTGCTCTGGCTGGGGATCCCGGGAGTGATGGTGTGGAGCAGCCAGTTGTTGTGTTGCCCCTCCGTGGGTAGGGGTTGGTGATCCCGGGGCCCAGTGATGGGGTTGGGATGGTGGACAGGCGGGTATGGGGCCTGTGGAGGTGCAGGGGCGCAGGGGCAGCGCTGTGCCGCACGGCACGGAGGTACTCACTCAGCCAGTAAATATGACACAGTTCTCGGTAAACAAACGGCTGGTTGGACGGGTCCTTCGGACGGTTACGGTGCTGACTTCCCCTGCAGTTGACGGTGACGGTCTCTTCCTTGCACCTATGTGTTGTTGTTTGGTAGCGATGGGTTCCCACCTGTAACCCGCTCCCCAGCTTGGATATGAGCCGGAGGAGCTCCACTCTTGCCCGCAGGTGCTGGCCCTGGGAAACGTGCCTTGGCGGTGGCGGTGTCTCCCCTTAACGGTTGAACTGTTGCCTTCAGACGGGTCTTGGTTGTTGGGAGACAGTCGTCCCCTTCACTGACGGATTTGGCAAATTCGGCGACTCCTAGCCTTGCGGGGATCCGAAAGGCCCCTGCCCTGGTGCTGACTAATCTTCGTATACCGCTCCGGTACCGCCGGGTCACCACCCGTCCGCAGTCCTTTCGGCAACCTCCAATCAGTCTCGCCTGCAGACGGTCACCGCCATCTGCCAACCTTGCTGTCTCAGTCCGGGGCACACACCCGGACCAACTTCAGGCTTCTTTCTGTCACTTTCTCTGTTGCTCTTACCACTGTTGCTCCTCTACCACTCCCTCTCACTTTGAACTCCCTAGCTGGACTCTGTTCTCACTCAAGCTCTGCCTGAGCTCAACTGCACTCTAGCCCTCAGCTAGACTTCAACTTCCACTCTTTCCACTTCCTCCTCCAAACTCTATCTTTTCTCCATCACTTCCCTAGCTTAACTCTGTTCTGCCTGGTTCTCCCGCCTCCAGGGCTGTGAACTCCTTGGTGGGTGGAGCCAACCACCTGGCCCACCCCCTGGTGTGGACACCAGCCCCTGGAGGAAGGCAACAAGGATTTTAGTTTTGACCTTGTGTGTACCTGCAGGGAATGTGGGGTGCATGTGATGTTGTGACCTGTGACCCCTGGCTTGCCCAGGGCGTCACATTCCCCCTTAGCAAAACGCAGACCGTCCTCGAGCTGCCCGTCCAACACCGGTTTTATTTTCCTTTTTGTTTTTCTGAAAAAGATAAAAAACGGTAACATATTTACAACTTATGGCATCATCCCACAGCGCGAGGTTCAATTCTTAAACGGTTTCAAACGGTGTACGGTTACGGTTTCCGCTCTCTCCCACCCAAGCAACCTGGCCCTGATGCTGCCCCTAAAGCCCAGGCAGCACCCCTTGACCCCAGTCCAGCAAAAGTTACCCGAGCGGGATCTGTCCTTCCCCTCCAGAGGGTAGCCACCGGTTCCTGTGGTGGCTGGGCCCCAGCCTGCTCTGCTGTGGGCCCTCCCTCCAACCTGCCTCTCCGGAGGCGGTAATTGCAGAAACGGTAACGGTAACACAACTTATTTACAAGCCACTAACGTCTGTGGTTGCCCTGCAAGTTCACGGGCTTGTCCATAAGGAGTCCCTTATGCAACTTTTTAAACGGTCCCGACGGGGACAACGGTGCCGGCAACGGCCGGTTCCAAATCACGGTGAATCAGGTGACTGTTCGGTTATCATCTTATCATCATCTCTTTCAAACTTGCAAACAAAACTCAGACAAACACCTTCCCCCCCCCCCCTTTAAAGAACGGTCTCCCTGTACCTAAGTGGGGGGCTACCTAGGTTGGGACGGGTGGACCTCCGGGGTCCGGTGTAAGTAGGGCTAAGCGGTGGGGTAGAGGGAACAATCAGTTCCTCCTCCCTGCTATCGTGTAGGGCAGGCGGAGGCATAGGGGAGTTGGGTACAGGTTCATCCCTGGGCACTGGTACTGACTCACAGCTGACCGCTTCCATCACTTCTTCATCCACGGGTTGTGGGAACAGTATCACTGGAAGAATCACCACACCGTTCTGTGTAGGCCAGTCTGCTGGGAAGTCTCCCATCGCAGTGTGGATCACCTCTTTCGCCTTATCCGCTGGTAGAGGAACCGGTACTTCTGCCGCCGCTCTTAAGGCTGGTGGGCACCTTTTCAGATGGTCCCGGGAAACTGTGGCCAAAGTGCCTCCTTGGTCATGACTGATTTGGTAGGCCTTCCCATCTTCCCATCCTGTGGGCTGTATGACGTACGGGTTCTGTTCCCATTGATCATCCAGCTTGTGGGTTCTCCTCTTCCGCTTCAGTACGACATCTCCGGGCTGAAAAGGGCCAGCAGACGCCTTTTGATTAAAGCGCTGCTCCTGCTGTTCCCGACTCCGACTTAAGTTCTTCTCGACATATTCTTGAATCTGCCGGTATTGTGCTCTCCGCCGAGTTTCCCATTCAGCTGTCGAAGGGAGTGCTTCTGGGGCCTCCAACCCCATTTCCAGGTCCACCGGCAGGCGGCCGGGGCGAGCCCTCATCAGATATGCTGGGGTGCACTTTGTTGAGCTGGACGGGATATTGTTGTACATATCGACCAAGTCGGGTAGCTTTTCCGGCCACAGGTTCCGCTCTTCCAGCGGTAACGTCTTGAGGAGTCCCAGGACCAAGTGATTCATCTTCTCACACATGCCGTTGGTCTGGGCATGGTAAGGGGTGGTCCGGATCTTCTTACAGCCGTACAACTGGCAGAACTCGTGGAACACCTCCGCTTCAAAAGCCGGGCCTTGGTCAGTAAGCACCTTTTCTGGATATCCATGTGGTCGGCAGAAATAAGCCTGGAACGCTCGAGCGGCAGTTCGACCAGTTAGGTCCTTGACGGGGACAACCACCATAAATCTTGAATAGTGGTCTACGATGGTCAACACGTAGGCGTACCCACTTCGGCTGGGGGTGAGCTTGACATGGTCTAGGGCGACCAGTTCCAGCGGCTGATGTGTGATGATCAGGTGTAGGGGTGCCCTCTGGCTGGCCTCGTCCTTCCTCCTCAGCGTGCAAGGACCACACTCTCGGCACCAGGCTTCTACCGACTCCCGCATCCCACTCCAGTAGAACCGCTCTCTCAACAGCATCTCCAGCTTCTTCCACCCGAAGTGTCCGGCACCATCATGGTATGCCCGCAAAACAGTAGCCACATCAGCTTGGGGAATAACCAACTGGCAGATTTTCTCATGAGTCTTCGGGTTGATCAGCTCACGGTACAGCTTCCCTTGATGTAGATACAGCCGTTTCCGTTCCTTCCACAAGCGCTGGGCTTCAGCTGGGGCGGCAGGGTCCATCCCAACGGCACCTTGTTCCACCAGGGTCTTGACGAGGCGGACAGCCGGCGCCTGGTTTTGAGCTTCCTGCCACTCTTGACTGGGATGTGGGTCCAGGTGCACCCGTTGTTGGTGTACATGCACCTTCTCAGTTGGTGGCTGGTGAAATGTAGGCAACTCGATCTCCTCGAGGTCGTCATCCTCGCACCCTTTTTCTGACAAATGGGGCATTCGGGAGAGTGCATCAGCATTAATGTTGATACGACCAGCTCGGTACTTGATGGTGAAGTCATAGTTGGCTAGCTGGGCCACCCACCGCTGCTCCAACGCGCCCAACTTGGCCGTGTCCAGGTGGGTCAACGGATTGTTGTCCGTGAAAGCGGTGAATTTTGCTGCAGCCAAGTAGTGGCGAAACCGCTCTGTGATAGCCCATACCAATGCCAGGAGCTCAAGCTTGAAGGAGCTGTAGTTCTCAGGGTTCCTTTCAGTTGGCCGAAGCTTCCGGCTAGCATAAGCAATCACTTTCTCCTTCCCATCCTGGACCTGGGACAGGACTGCTCCTAATCCCACATTGCTGGCGTCTGTGTAGAGGATGAACGGGCAGCCATAGTCAGGATACGCTAGGACCTCTTCTCCGGTCAAGGCAGCTTTCAGCTGGCAGAAGGATTCCTCATGCTTTTCTTCCCACACCAGTGGGGCTCCGATGGGTCTACCACCTTTGGTCTGTCCCACGAGGAGATCTTGCATGGGGGCAGCCATCTTCGTGTACCCTTTGATAAAGCGCCGGTAGTACCCCACCAGACCCAGAAACTGCCTTACTTCCCTCACTGTGGTTGGTCTCGGCCAGCCTTGGATGGCAGTGATCTTCTCAGGGTCGGGGGCGACACCTTCTGCACTTACCACGTGCCCCAGGTACTGCACTCTGGGTTTCAGCAGGTGACACTTAGAGGGCTTCAATTTCATCCCGTATTTGGCAAGGGACGCGAACACCTCGGCCAGGTGCTCCAGATGGGCTTCATACGTCTGGGAGTACACAATCACATCATCCAAGTACAATAGGACGGTCTCGAAGTTTAGGTGTCCCAAACAGCACTCCATCAGCCGTTGGAAGGTTCCTGGGGCATTGCACAGCCCGAACGGCATACTATTGAATTCACAGAGCCCCATCGGGGTGGTGAAGGCGGTTTTCTCCCGGTCCTCCGGTGCCACTGCCACTTGCCAGTATCCACTGGTAAGGTCAAGGGTAGAGAAGTAATTTGCAGTCCTCAATGCGGCCAAAGACTCTTCAATACGGGGCAGCGGATAAGCATCTTTATGCGTTATCTGGTTAATCTTCCGGTAGTCCACACACATCCGCATGGTGCCATCCTTCTTCTTGACCAGCACCAACGGGGAAGCCCAGGGACTACAGCTGTCCCGAATAACCCCTGCCTCTTTCATGTTCCTCAACATATCTTTGGCGCACTGATAATGCGCAGGGGGAATAGGCCTGTACCTCTCTTTGATAGGGGGGTGCTCACCGGTGGGGATGTGGTGTTGGACCCCTTTAATCCGCCCAAAGTCTAAGGGATGTTTGCTGAAAACTTGCTCATACTCCCGCACCACCCTGTACACCCCCTCTTTGTGATGTGTAGGGGTATCATCAGTGCCCACATGTAGCTGTTGGTGCCATTCACTTAACTCCCCTTGAGGCGGGTGAGGGCTGGCAGTAGGTGGAGAGACCGGGGGAGCTGCCTCGTGAATTGTGTGGGGATCTAGGGTGAGCAGTTTGGCAAGGGTGGCATACCGGGGAAGCCTGACTTCTTCCTCCCCACAATTCAGCACCCTCACAGGCACTCTCCCCTTCTTTACATCTACCACCCCTCGGGCGGCCATTACGGTGGGCCAGTGTTCAGAGGGCATGGGCTCTATCATGGCAGGGTAGTCACGCCCCTGAGGCCCTACCGCCGCTCTACACCAAATCATCATTTCACTACTAGGGGGTACAATCAATGGGGCAGCATCCATCACTCTCACTCCACCAATCTCTCCTCCTGTTGAGTTCACATGTTGGCGGTACATCAGGGCTCGGATCTCACGCTGCACAGCTCTCTGCCGGCTTCCCGCCGCCGTGGCGGCCAACTGCTGCAGTAGGGCCAACACATCACCCATGCAGTGCTCCATCACATTGGTTCCTAGCACTATCTTCGGGTTATGGTCACTGGGTTCGTTCATAATCACAATCATACCCTGGTGTTGCAGTTCAGCTCGCCCCACAGTCATAGCCACTTGTTTATACCCCACTTGGGTCAATGGGAGTCCATCAGCGGCAATCAGTATTATACTAGTATCTGGGGGTGCCAGCTCATCTGTCCCCCAATACCGCTGGTATAAGGTGTATGGTATGGTGGTTACCTGTGATCCAGTGTCCAAGAGAGCCATCACCGGGATGCCGTCCACAGCCACGGGAATGATGGGACGGGCACCTATATACCAGTCCCGCCAGTCTGGAGGGCCACGGGGTTCTACTCCTGAGGATTGGCCCGTGGCCCCAGGGGTTGCTCGTTTAACGGGCACTGTCGGAAGTAATGGCCAGGCTTGTTGCACTTGTAGCAGGTTGAAGGCCTGTTCCGTGAGTTGTTAGCACTCCTCCGCTGCATCCAAGGAACATCCTCAGGGCTGTCGGCTAGCTGTATCCTGGGTGGAGGCTGGGATCTGGTCAAAGGTTGGAGTGCAGCGAGAATCTTGGCGAGGTCTCCGTCCATGCGGCGGACCTGGGCTGCTAGTTCCTCCATTGTGCTGCTGGAAGCTGCAGGTCTTGAAGAGGCTGGTGGAGCAGGGGCCACCGCGACGGGGGCTGTCTCAATGGGCCACGAGGCTGGCTCCGAGATTTCCGAAGCTGGGGGTTGCAGTGCTTTAATGGCCCGCTCCTTTAATACAGCAAAGTCAACATCAGGGTGTTCCAGGGCCCACAGCCGGAGCTGCTTGCGATCCTCAGAGGACTTCATCCCCTGCACGAATTGCTCTACCAGCATCTTGTTGCTGTCCGCCTCATTGATGGTATCTACCCGCTTTAGGGTGCGAAGAGCGGTTTGCAGGCGTAAAGCGTAGTCCCGAATGCTATCCACAGGCCGTTGCCGGCACTGGTAAAACTGCATCCTCAGCTCAGCTTCGGTACGGGTCTCGAAGGCAGTCTGTAGCTTCTCAAATATGGTGGCTACAGAGAGCCGGTCCCCCTCGGCCCAGGTCTCCGCTTCCTGCTCAGCCGCGCCGGTTAACTGGCCCAGCACTACCGCTGCACGTTGCTTATCAGTTAGGGGGTACAATTCTAAAAGCGGATTTAAGCTTTTTCCGGAAGACCTGTAAAGCATCAGGTTTCCCGTCATACTGCGGTAGCCAGGTAGCTCCGGGCGCATAGGGCAAGGAGAACGGCATCACCTGGGCGAGAGCGGGGGCCGCGGCACCTCCCGCCAGTGCGGCCGGGACCTGGGCAGGCCCATTCCCATCCACGGGTGCCCCTGCGGCTGCGACCGCCGCTCCTCCCGCGGCTCCGTCGGGCGCAGACATCTTGTTTCCGTGCCCCTTAGCTTCTTTCCGGCCCCTCCTCTCTTGGGGCGGGGTTTTGGCCTTCGCGCCTCTGCTACTCGAGAAGACGCTCGAGCGGGAACTTTTCGCTCCAAAGATGGCGACTTCTGAAATTTTTCAGCCGGATACCTCCGGCGGTCACAAGGCGCACCTCTACCCAACGGCAGAGCGGTAAGATCCTGTTCGTGACGCCAAGTTGTCGCGGGCGGAGGAGGGGACGCCGCGCTCTCCCTACTGCTCGGGTCCGGCTGCCGCGGCTGCTGCGGCCTGCCGCTGCTCGGTGGCTCGAGCGATGGGCCGGATCCCGGGGACTCGAGCGGCGCTCCTCGCCCGTGAGTGAAAGGGGATTGGGATTTGGGGATAGTTTATTGTCCGTGACGCCACCCACGGTTGTGGTGATTGAATGTACACCACCGCTGCTCTGGCTGGGGATCCCGGGAGTGATGGTGTGGAGCAGCCAGTTGTTGTGTTGCCCCTCCGTGGGTAGAGGTTGGTGATCCCGGGGCCCAGTGATGGGGTTGGGATGGTGGACAGGCGGGTTTGGGGCCTGTGGAGGTGCAGGGGCGCAGGGGCAGCGCTGTGCCGCACGGCACGGAGGTACTCACTCAGCCAGTAAACACGACACAGTTCTCGGTAAACAAACGGCTGGTTGGACGGGTCCTTTGGACGGTTACGGTGCTGACTTCCCCTGCAGTTGACGGTGACGGTCTCTTCCCTGCACCTATGTGTTGTTGTTTGGTAGCGATGGGTTCCCACCGGTAACCCGCTCCCCAGCTTGGATATGAGCCGGAGGAGCTCCACTCTTGCCCGCAGGCGCTGGCCCTGGGAAACGTGCCTTGGCGGTGGCGGTGTCTCCCCTTAACGGTTGGACTGTTGCCTTCAGACGGGTCTTGGTTGTTGGGAGACAGTCGTCCCCTTCACTGATGGATTTGGCAAATTCGGCGACTCCTAGCCTTGCCGGGATCCGAAAGGCCCCTGCCCTGGTGCTGACTAATCTTCGTATACCGCTCCGGTACCGCCGGGTCACCACCCGTCCGCGGTCCTTTCGGCAACCTCCAATCAGTCTCGCCTGCAGACGGTCACCGCCGTCTGCCAACCTTGCTGTCTCAGTCCGGGGCACACACCCGGACCAACTTCAGGCTTCTTTCTGTCACTTTCTCTGTTGCTCTTACTTTAGCTCCTCTACCACTTCCTCTCACTTTGAACTCCCTAGCTGGACTCTGTTCTCACTCAAGCTCTGCCTGAGCTCAACTGCACTCTAGCCCTCAGCTAGACTTCAACTTCCACTCTTTCCACTTCCTCCTCCAAACTCTATCTTTTCTCCATCACTTCCCTAGCTTAACTCTGTTCTGCCTGGTTCTCCCGCCTCCAGGGCTGTGAACTCCTTGGTGGGTGGAGCCAACCGCCTGGCCCACCCCCTGGTGTGGACACCAGCCCCTGGAGGAAGGCAACAAGGATTTTAGTTTTGACCTTGTGTGTACCTGCAGGGAATGTGGGGTGCATGTGATGTTGTGACCTGTGACCCCTGGCTTGCCCAGGGCGTCACACATGCAGCCCCATGCCGACAGGGACACAAGAAAGAAGGAAAAGACCGCCTTTTAGAAGTTGCAGGGTAAGTGGGGCCGCAAGGTTTAAGGCATCCCAAGCTTAAACTAAAATCGATTTTAGAGCAGGGGAAGCCCGGAGAAACTGTACGGGAGGACTGCGAGGTAGCAGACTATAGATATATGATCACAATCGAATCCTCAAACAAGACTTATTCTAAACAATAATTATATTTATAAGTTTTTTATGATATTTTTATTAGTACTTTGATTTTTTTACTCAATTTTTCTCAAAAAAATATTCACACCAAAGGAGGGGAACTGGCACCCAGAAGCGATATGAATGTAAAAATTGCCTTGTGTAAATCATTTTACACAATATCCAGATAATCAGTTAATACAGGACACTTGACGCACATGGTAAGTTTTGATGTGTTTTCATCTTAATCTAATACCACAATTTCCCTTTGGATGTGGTATGGTAATTACACATGTAGCTGCGGCTGCCGCTCAATTCCTGTTGATTAATCATTCGTATGAAAGCATGGAGAGACACAAAATTGGTGATGGGGCACAGGGCTTGCGTGGCGTCACAACTGCACTTGAGCGCCATAAAATTGAGCGGCGTCACTCCTGGTGCAACTGGTGCTGTCACACAGGGGCCCAAGAGATGACGAAGCCCATTTTCACCTCCAAAACAGCAAACAGCCTCAGTCACAGACACATTATTAGATTGCAACAGCCCCATATATTGCTCTTGCACAGAGACCCTCTACTGTTTGTGTCCGCCCCTGGAATATCACAAAGTTGGTGGTAACTTGCCTTCTTTCCATAGAGCATCCTGCTACCAGGTAAGCAATCTCATCCACATGATGTTAAAAACATAGTTTCAATAGACTTTCTTCATTTCTCCCACCTGTACCGGATTCAGCGGGGATTGTCCTGGCACATCAGGGCTTTTGTCCCAACTTTGTAGCTCCTCCTCCTTGAGTTGTGGGGCCGACATCTCTCTGCACAGACATGAACTCAATAAATATCTCCTTTCTTCTCCCAACATCCATGATCCAACAGCTCTAGCTATGAACCACAGCCCATATTGAGGAAGATAGGAGAATTACTTGAGCTGTATATCAGGATTGCAGATAGTGAACCCAAGAACAAATTATACTAGTTCAAAGACAGTCCAGCATCTATCAAGACCAGGCAGGCGGACAAGGGCGGGAAAAGATGGCAAAACCCGACCCACATATTCCCTTCCTGTTGCACCTGTCAATCAAATAGCAGTGCATTGCTGGAACTTTACTTGTACATGTTTCTAAAAATATAACATCCAATCTCAGAACACAAGCTACGCTTACATTCAGCATCCTAGCACCAGTATAGCACTATATTTACTTTATATATGAAACTCCTTTTGGTTGGTTCCATAATATACTGTACATAGGAGTACTTCTTGTTGTGAATGTCAGTTATGCTTTTGCTGCTTTGAGGCTCTCTCTTGTGGTTAGGAATGGTTTGGACAGAGACCAGGTGTGCTGGAGCAATGGGCGTTTCCATTGCTAACTCTCTGCCTATTTAAACCTTGGTCTGCTAGCAGGCTGAGACGGTTGTCATTTGTTCTTTTGTTTACCAGCATTCTCATCTTGCTCCAGACCACATCTACCCCAGATAAGTGCTTGGTTCTTTCTTATGTTGTTTTGTTCTTTTTGCTCTTCTCTGGGTTTGTCATTTACTGTGGTTATTGTCAGTTTATTTGCATGCAAGAATCTTCCCTCTCAGTTGCTTAGCTGGGAAGCTCCCTGCAGCTATGTTTGGAGTATTGCTCCTATAAGTCCATGAGTTTGTTGCTTCTTTAATTTGTAATGGTTCCTGCTTTCTGTTCATTGGTATGACAAGAGCGCCTGATATAGGAAGGAGTTCAGATCTAGCGATCTGAGGGCTTTTTGTACTATCAGATTTTTGGATTTTTGTAGGGTTTTTCTCTGGCCACCCTTTCCTATCCTTTCCTATTTAGTCAATGGGGCCTCACATTTGCTAATCCTATCATCTATCTGTGTATTGTGTTTTCCTATATCACCACAGTCTTTGAATGTTGGGGGCTTGCTATACCTTTGCGGTCTATTTCTGAGGCAGAGAGTTATTCATCTTTCCTTCCTTTAGGATAGCTAGTTCTCCGGCTGGGTTCGCGGTGCATAGGATGTTAGTTCACCCCTCAGATGCTTCTAGTGTTGAGGGTTAGTAAAGGGATGGCGGCCAGATTAGTTGCCAATGCTCTTGTCACCTTTTTTGCCAATGATCTATGGTGATCTTCCATGGTTCCGGATCATAACAGTACAACCGGCCTAAAATTTAAAGGGTACTCTTAAGAAGGAAAAAAAAAAAAAAAAGGAATAGTCTGCTGAAAATTTTTTTTTTTTTGTGTTTTTTCCTCTTTTTTTCTTTGGGTTCCATGGAAGATTTTTTTCTTCCTAGCATGGATGAATTGGGTGAGCGTGTTGCTGATCTTGATGCTAAGGTTCGTCGTATAGAGTCTTATCTTGCACAGACTCCCCTTGCAGAGCCTAAGATTCCCGTTCCTGAATTTTTTTTGGGAGCTAGGTCGAGATTTTTGAGCTTCAAAAATAATTGTAAATTTTTTTTTGACCTGCGCCCTAAGTCCTCAGGGAACCCCGTACAGCAGGTCAAGATTGTCATCTCCTTACTGCGTGGTAATCCTCAGGACTGGGCCTTCTCTTTGGCGTCTGATGATCCGATTCTCAGTGATGTGGACTCCTTTTTTCAGGCCTTGGGATTATTATATGACGAGCCCAATATTGTGGACCAAGCAGAAAAGGCCTTGTTGTCCTTGACTCAGGGTCTGGATTCTGCAGAAACTTTTTGTCAGAAATTTCGAAAGTGGGTGGTCCTTACCAAATGGAATGATGACGCGCTTGCGGCTCTTTTTCGGAAGGTTATTGCTGATAATGTGAAGGATGTAATGGTGGGATTACCTGTCCCTTCTGTTCTTGATGCCTCTATGACCTTAGCCATTCAGATCGATAGGTGGTTACGTGAGCGCAGGAAGATACCTGCTGGTTTTGTGCCTGTGGAACAGCGTTTGGAGCCTATGGAGTGTAATAGGGTCCTCTCTAATGCTGGTCGGCAGGGATTCAGACGGAAGAATAGACTGTGCTTCTATTGTGGAGACGCTTCTCATAACATCTCTGTCTGCCCTAAATGTTAAAGGAGATTAGCTAGTTCTGTTACTGTGGGTTCTTTGCAACCAAACTTTCTTTTGTCTGTCACATTGATTTGCTCATTGTCTTTATTTTCTGCACTGGCCTTTGTGGACTCAGGGGCGGTACTCAATTTGATGGATTTTGGGTTTGCTAGGGATTGTGGTTTCCCCATGGTTCCTTTGCAAACTCCTTTTCCTTTAAGAAGCATTGATGCTACCCCTTTGGCAGAAAATAAACCCCAATTTTGGACCCAGGTGACTATGAGAGTGGCACCAGCGCATCAGGAAACTGGTAAATTTTTAGTACTGCATAATTTACATGATACTTTGGTACTTGGATTTCCGTGGTTGCAGACCCATAATCCAGTTCTTGACTGGAGATCCTTGTCGGTAGCTAGTTGGGGTTGTCAAGGTGTGTATCAGGACCATTCCGTGTCGTCCACGTCTGCTCAGACAGTTGATGTACCGGCTTTCTTGTCTGATTTCCGTGATGTATTTAATGACCAGGAATCTGATTCTCTGCCCCCACACCGGGACTACGACTGTTCCATTGAGTTGGTGCCCGGTTGTAAATTTCACAAGGGGCGGATTTTCAACTTGTCTGTGCCCGAACATGATACCATGCGGTCATACATCAGGGAATCATTGGAGAAGGGGGCACATTCAGCCCCCATCTTCTCCTTTGGGTGCTGGCTTTTTCTTTGTTGCTAAGAAAGATGGGTCGTTGAGACCTTGTATTGATTACCGTCTTCTTAATAAAATTATGATCAAATATCAGTACCCTTTGCCTCTGATGTCTGATCTTTTCTCTAGAGTGAAGAGTGCTAAATGGTTTACGAAACTGGATCTTAAGGGTGTGTATAATCTCATCCATATTAAGGAGGGTGATGAATGGAAGACGGCTTTTAATACTCCTGAGGGGCATTTTGAGTACCTAGTGATGCCTTTTGGGCTCACTAATGCCCCTCTCCGTCTTCCAGGCCTTCATGAATGATATTTTTCGGGACCTTATTGGTAAATTTTTGATTGTCCATTTGGATGACATCTTGATTTTTTCTGATGATTGGGACTCTCATGTTGGGCAAGTACGGGCTGTTTTTCAGATACTCAAGGATAATGCACTGTACGTTAAAGGGTCAAAGTGCCTCTTTGGGGTGCAAAGGATTTCCTTTTTGGGGTTCGTCTTGTCTCCCTCCACTATCGAAATGGACCCGGTTAAGGTTCAGGCTATTTACGACTGGGTGCAACTGACTTCTCTAAAATCCCTGCAGCAGTTTTTGGGGTTTGCAAATTTTTACCGTAAATTTATAGCCAATTTTTCTGCCATTGTCAAACCTCTGACCGATTTGACCAGGAAGGGTGAGGATAATTGGACCCCAGAAGCAATTGTGGCATTCCAGGAGCTTAAAAGGCGGTTCACTTCTGCCCCAGTCCTGCAGCAACCTGATGTGTCTCGCCCATTTCAAGTTGAGATTAATGCCTCGGAGATCGGAGCAAGAGCTGTTCTGTCTCAACGAGAAGACTCTATTTCAGGTAAACTTAAGCCCTGTGCCTTCTTCTCTCAGAGGTTTGCTCCTTCTGAACGGAATTATGATGTGGGCAACTGGGAATTATTGGCTATGAAGTAGGCGTTTGAAGAATGGAGACATTGGTTGGAAGGGGCTAGACATCAAGTTGTGGTGCTTATGGACCACAAGAATCTTACCTATCTGGAATCTGCCAAGAGGTTGAATCCTCGCCAGGCCAGGTGGGCTTTGTTTTTTACCCGGTTTAATTTTGTGGTCTCTTTTTTGCCAGGCACCAAGAATGTTAAGGCCGCTGCCCTTTCCAGGAGTTTCTGTGCTGACGCTTTGTAGGTTGCTGAGCCATCTACTATCCTGAATGATGGTGTAGTTCTCTCGGCCATTTCGCCTGATCTGCAGTTGGTACTGGCGGGATTTCAGGGGGATAAACCTGAGAGATATCCTGCGGGGAAACTGTTTGTCCCGGACCAATGGAGAAACCGAGTTGTCTCTGAGGTTCATTGCTCTGTTTTGGCGGATCATCCTGGCATTTTTGGTACTCGGGATCTTGTGAGCCACTCTTTTTGGTGGCCTTCCCTGTCCCGGAATATGCGTAGTTTTGTGCAGTCATGTGGAGTTTGTTCTAGGTCCCAGCCCTGTTGTTCACGTTCTAGTGGGCTGTTATTGCCTTTGCCAGTACCTAAGAGACCTTGGACGCACATCTCTATGGATTTTATTTCAGAGCTTCCTGTCTCTCAGAAAATGACTGTGATTTGGGTGATCTGTGATAGATTCTCCAAGATGGTCCACTTGGTTCCCCTGTCTAAAGGGTGCTTTATATGCTACAACATCGCTAGCGATCTCGTTAGCGATGTGACACGCTAGATCGCAGATGCGATCTGCCGAGATCGCACATAGGTCATTTTTATAGCGCCGGTCACATGTGCGATCTCGGCAGATCGCATCTGCGATCTGGCGTGTCACATCGCTAACGAGATGGCTAGCGATGTCGCAGCGTGTAAAGCACCCTTTAGTTGCCGTCTTCATCAGAGTTGGTGCCTTTGTTTTTCCAACATGTTGTTCATTTGCATTGTATTCCCGAAAACATTGTTTCTGACAGAGGAGTGCTGTTTGTATCCAGATTTTGGAGGATTTTTGTTCCAAATTGGGTGTTCAGCTGTCTTTCTCCTCGGCGTTTCATCCTCAGACCAACGGTCAGACTGAAAGGGCTAACCGGACCCTGGAAACCTATTTACGGTGTTTTGTTTCTGCGGATCAGGATGATTGGGTTTCGTTTTTGCCTTTGGCTGAATTTGCACTTAACAATAGGGCTAGCTCTACCATATTGGTGTCCCCATTTTTCTGCAATTTTGGATATCACCCCAGGTTCCTCTCGGGGCAGCTTGAGGCATCTGACTGTCCGGGGGTGGATTCTGTGGTAAGCAGAATGCAGCAGATTTGGGGGCAGGTGGTGGATAAATTGTTTCAATCCAAAGAAACTGCCCAAACGTTTGCCAATCGGCGTCAAACTGTTGGTCCTCGGTTTAAAGTGGGGGACATGGTGTGGTTGTCCTCTAAAAATATTCCTATGAGAGTTCCATCTCCTAAATTTAAGCCCAGATTTATTGGACCTTATAAGATTTCGGATATTATCAACCCTGTA
Organism: Anomaloglossus baeobatrachus; assembly: GCF_048569485.1. NCBI lineage: Eukaryota > Metazoa > Chordata > Amphibia > Anura > Aromobatidae > Anomaloglossus > Anomaloglossus baeobatrachus. The sequence continues at coordinate 174,481,703 of NC_134360.1, read as the reverse complement.
TCTTTCCGTTTGGCCCTGCCTGTGTCATTTAAGATTCACAATGTCTTCCATAAGTCCTTGTTGAAGAGACACATGGAGTCAACAGTTCCTGCAGCAGCACCTCCTGACCCGGTTTTCGTACCAGGGAATCTGGAGTATGAGTTTGAGAAAATTCTGGATTCCCGTCGCTGTCGGCGGAAGCTTCAGTACCTTGTGAAATGGAAGTGTTATCGGCAGGAGGATAACTCTTGGGTTGTGGCTTCTGATATTATTCATGCGGACAGGTTGGTTTGTACCTTCCATCATACTCATCCTGAGCAACCCGGTGGCATTGGTGAGGGTTCGGTGACCCCTCCTCAAGGGGGGGGTACTGTTGTGAATTTCAGTTATGCTTTTGCTGCTGTGAGGCTCCCTCTTGTGGCCAGGAATGGTTTGGACAGAGACAGGTGTGCTGGAGCAATGGGTGTTTCCATTGCTAACTATCTGCCTATTTAAACCTTGGTCTGCTAGCAGGCTGAGACGGTTGTCATTTTCTCTTTTGTTTACCAGCCTTCTCATCTTGCTCCACTCCACATCTACCCCAGATAAGCGCTTGGTTCTTTCTTATGTTGTTTTGTTCTTTTTGCTCTTATCTGAGTTTGTCATTTGCTGTGGTTATTGTCAGTTTATTTGCATGCAGGAATCTTCCCTCTCAGTTGCTTAGCTGGGAAGTTCCCTGCAGCTATGTTTGGAGTATTGCTCCTATAAGTTCATGTGTTTGTTGCTTCTTGAATCTGTAATGGTTCCTGCTTTCTGTTCATTGGTATGACAAGAGCGCCTGATATAGGAAGGAGTTCAGATCTAGCGATCTGAGGGCTTTTTGTACTATCAGGTTTTTGGATTTTTGTAGGGTGTTTCTCTGGCCACCATCAGCCCCTTTTCTATCCTTTCCAATTTAGTCAATGGGGCCTCACCTTTGCTAATCCTATTATCTATCTGTGTATTGTGTTTTCCTATATCACCGCAGTCTTTGAATGTTGGGGGCTTGCTATACCTTTGCGGTCTATTTCTGAGGCAGAGAGTTTTTCATCTTTCCTTCCTTTAGGATAGCTAGTTCTCCGGCTGGATTTGCATAGGATGTTAGTTCACCCCTCAGCTACTTCTAGTTTTAATGGTTAGTAAGGGGATGGCGGCCAGATTAGTTGCCAATGCTCTTGTCACCTTTTTTGCCAATGATTTATGGTGATCTTCCATGGTTCCGGATCATAACAACTTCTATTTTTGAGAGCATTATTACTTTGCAACATTTTGTTCATACCTGTCTAAAACTTTGCACAGTACTGAATATGCTCAATAATTGCTATTGTCACTGGGTTGTTTCATGCATAAAGATACCTAAACTAAGCATACAGTAATACAGATATTGGCTGTTTTTTGTCATTGTAGTAGGACATTAAGATTGCAGCCTTTGTAATACTTTGACATCTTACCAAGCTTTAGGTGTAGTTGTTATCTCCAATGCAGCAGTGCCTCCAATTACTGTTGAAGCCAATATGAACATAGTCACAAATAGTTACCAGAATCCAATGATTATATTTGCAGCAGTAATTCAAGGATTGTTATTGTTACCTACTAAAGGAACAAAGGTGAAGGTGGAGCACCCCACGGGGCTTTGGGAATACTCATCACCGGGCCGGTGAGGTTCAGGTGATGTCACGGGTGGCCCTGCCCGGTTTCATGACCCCGAGATGTCCACAAAAGGGGATGAAGGGTGGCGTGATGGGATGATGAGGATAAAGGTGTTGAGGATATTGGGAGTAGTAGTTGTCTCGTGACGCCACCTCAGGTACGCAGCCAGGGATTAGCCACCCTGCGGGTGTTGTCCTCTGGGGCGGATGCTATCACAGCCGGGATGGTTCAGCTCCCCACAGGTAGAGCTAGGCCCTGGAGAGGATGACGAGGATGGTAGTGGCAATTGGCGCCAGAGCGCGGGGCGACGGCGCCGGCAATGATGGGCTGACACAGTGGTTGCGGTTCAAGGTCTTTTACTCACAGCCCGGTTGTCACCCTTGGAGTGCCGATCTCTGCCGTGATGGGCCCCAGCCGATCCCGGATAAGTTGGAGGTCACCGCTGGTGTTCCCATTGAGTGTCCTTTCTGGCTTGGGGCCCTCCAATCCCGTGGATGGAATGTGGAACGGGCTGCAGATGTTTCCTGCACTCTCCGTAGACCCTGGAATCCCCTGTAGCTGTGTAGAGTCCGGGCTGAGCTACCTGCTCCAAGCTGCGGGTCTTCCAGTGCTCCAGAAGTGTGAGGAAGAAAAATGCCTGGACCGAGGTCCTGACTGTGCTCCTTGCCCCAAGCTGCGCCTGGGGGTAACTGCTCAAGTGTGAAGATGCTCCTTCCTATTCCCCAAGTGGTGCCTGCCCCCCAGGTGGTTGTCCTAGTGACTGGAAAAGTCCCATGCCTCGTGATGGCCACCCCCCTGTCTACCCTAGGCCAATCCCAGTGGGAAAGCACCTAACTGTGTGTGGTTTGTGAATGTGACAAACACCAGCGATTAACCTCTTCCTTACCCAGGATGAGTACTGCACCTTAAGTGAAATGCAGTACACTGTGGCTACTGAAGCCTCAGGGGCGCCACATATCCCCCCAGCAAATCGCAGCTCTCCGGGGCTGCAACAAAACAGAATTAGAACACCGCAATTTTTGTTATGCAATGAACATATAAGCAATCTTCCTTTTATGGGAGGCATTATCAGTCAAATATTTCAACAATAAACATTTACCGGTCAGCAGTGTGATCAAATGCAACAAGAAAAGAAACATCAACATCTGCATAAGAAAACCTTCACTCCTTCTTGGCTGCTGGTGGTGCCAGAGGGCCGGTTCCAGCCCCGTCGCTCTGGATACTCAAGGGACGTCCTCGAGCATAATGTCCAGCCTTGTCACAGCGCCGGCAGATCGGCTGCCCATCAGCGTCGTAACGATCAGGAACCTGAGTGGGAAAGCACCTAACTGTGTGTGGTTTGTGAATGTGGGAAACACCAGCGATTAACCTCTTCCTTACTCGGGATGAGTACTGCATCTTAAGTGAGATGCAGTATCCTGTGGTGAGTGAAGCCTTTGGGGCGCCACAAAGGCAATACTTGAGCCACAATCTGGAGCACCACAAACTCTGGAACTTCTGGATATTGGTGCAGCTTAGCACTAAATTATTGTCCCCTCTAGATGTATTCAGATGTACTTGTACCGCCCCGCGGCCTCGTCTGCGACCGCCAAGCCGCTCGGATCCGTGCTCGTTCTACGGGCGGTGGCTCGAGCCTCTCACGGACCCGGGGGTCACTTCGCTCTGCAAGGGAGGCTGGCGCTACGCGCGGGGGATGCGGGGATTTCAGGGTCGGGGTGATTGTTCGTGACGCCACCCACGGGTCATGGTTATGGTGGACACCACCGCTGCGGTAGAGGTGAGGGACTCCCGGGAGCGGTGTAAGGGCGCTGCTTTGGTGATAACCCCTCCGTGGGTAGGTGCAGTGTGTCCCGGGGCCCGGTTGCGGGGAGATGGTGCAGGGCGCAGTGCTGCGGTGCGGTGCCGTGCCGGATAGCGCTGTTGTACTCACGATTAAGGCACACAGAGTCACTGGTAAACCAAACGTAGTGATAGACGGGAGGCCCGCAGCCGGCTGCAGTTCACTAGACGGGTTGGCAGAGTCCACCTTTCTCCTGCACCTAAGTGTAAGTGGACCACGGTGCCTAGGCACGGGTGGTCCGCTCCCCGGCGGGTGTGTCGAAGGAGCTCCTTTGACCGCAGGCGCTGGCCCTCGGATCTCTGGCCTCTGGCGGTGGCTACTATCCAGTCGGGTTGGGCTGTTGCCTTCAATCGGGACTTTGGTGGGAAGGGACCCCGGGAGGTCCAGACCTCAATCAGTTAATTCGACTATGGTGGTGGCTTATAGCCTAGTCAGGGTCTGAGTACCCTTCCTGGTGCTCCGGTATAATGTTGGCTCCCCGGTTCGGCTCCAACCCAGTCTCGGTCCCTACGGTTCCACCGGTCGTGTTTCCGGTCTCCTGCAGGCGGCCCCTGCCGTCTGCCTGCCTGACTGTTTGGGGGTCCTAGGCTCCAACCCAGGCCCCGTGCAGAACTGTACTCGACTGCTCTCTCCACTCCACTACTTCTCAACTCCACTCCTCCACTACACTGCACTGCTCCTTCCTGCTTCGGGCGTGGGTCGCTTACCCGCTCCTCCAACTCTGCCTCCACCTCATGTGCTCGCACGGCCGCAGCTACCTCCGCCATTTCAGCCACCCACCCCTGCACAAGGAGCTGGACTCGGGCCTGGAGACGGTGACTCAGCTGCGCCACCCGGGCCTCCACCCACGCCGCTCTTCCGGGCGCGGGTCTGTCAGACGGGGCGGACATGTTGCTTGCTCAGCTTCCAGGAACAAGACGGGTGCAGGGTCCTGGCATCCCCGCTTCTTATCCCAGGGATCACATGGGGAACCACTCTTCACCCGTCCCACCTTGGTTCTCTACGGCACTGCCTTCTTTTGGGGGCGGGGTCTCAGTTTTCACGCCTTCACTGCTCGGGGAGGACGACTCGAGCGGGAACGCTTCGCTCCCAAGATGGCGGATCTTCACATTTTTCAGCGGGACGCCGCTGACGGGAACCACAAGGCGCACTTGCACGGGTGAGTAGACTGGATCGATCCTGTTCGTGATGCCAGAAGAGTCGATGTGTACCACCCCGCGGCCTCGGCTGCGACCGCCGAGCCGCTCGGATCCGTGCTCGTTCTGCTGGCGGTGGCTCGAGCCTCTCATGGACCCGGGTGTCACTTAGCTCTGCAATGGAGGCTGGCGCTACGCGCAGGGGATGCGGGGATATCGGGGTCGGGGTGATTGTTCGTGACGCCACCCACGGGTCATGGTGATGGTGGACACCACCACTGCGGTAGAGGTGAGAGACTCCCGGGAGCGGTGTGAGGGCGCAGATTTGGTGTTAACCCCTCCGTGGATAGGGGCGGTGTGTCCCGGGGCCCGGTTGCGGGGAGATGGTGCAGGGCGCAGTGCTGCGGTGCGGTGCTGTGCCGGATAGCGCTGTTGTACTCACGATTAAGGCACACAGAGTCACTGGTAAACCAAACGTAGTGATAGACGGGAGGCACGCAGCCGGCTGCAGTTCACTAGACGGGTTGGCAGAGTCCACCTTTCTCCTGAACCTAAGTGTAAGTGGACCACGGTGCCTAGGCACGGGTGGTCCACTCCCCGGCGGGTGTGTCGAAGGAGCTCCTTTTGCCCGCAGGCGCTGGCCCTCGGATATCTGGCCTCTGGCGGTGGCTACTATCCAGTCGGGTTGGGCTGTTGCCTTCAATCGGGACTTTGGTGGGAAGGGACCCCGGGTGGTCCAGACCTCAATCAGTTAATTCGACTATGGTGGTGGCTTATAGCCTAGTCAGGGTCTGAGTACCCTTCCTGGTGCTCCGGTATACTGTTGGCTCCCCGGTTCGGTTCCGGCGGGCTCCAACCCAGTCACTACGGTTCCACCGGTCGCGTTCCCGGTCTCCTGCAGGCGGCCCCTGCCGTCTGCCTGCCTGACTGTTTGGGGGTCCTAGGCTCCAACCCAGGCCCCGCGCAGAACTGTACTCGACTGCTCTCTCCACTACACTACTTCTCAACTCCACTCCTCCACTACACTGCACTGCTCCTTCCTGGCTCAGGCCAGCAGACTCCTCGGTGGGCGTGTCTTTCTGCCTGACTCCGCCCACCTGGTGTGCCTGTCTAACACTGAGGGAGGCAATCAGGGCTTGTGTTTGACAGGTGTTACCTTCCTAGTGTGTGGGGGGGGGTGTAGTGACCTGTGATCCCTGGGGTGTCCAGGGCATCACATACTATATAAAGAACCTGTTGCTTTAGATTAATTTATTATAAGATATTGTGTGTATATATGACGCCCTGACAAAATCAGGTTGTCACAGATGACTGCATCCATCTCTTCCAGATGCAGGATTTCCTCCTCCTTGGCCCTCCATCACAACCCCACACACAGGTACATACACCAGCCACAAAAGCCTAGTCATGCCTCCAGGACAATAGGGACACACCAGTGGGCGGGGCCAGGCAGATGGTGACGCCCACTTAGGGGTCCTGAGTTGTCAAGGGGAGGGAAAACAGCGAGAATACCGCCAAGATAGAGCGAGACGGAAGCCCAACACTGGGGATAGGGCATCTGCAAGTGACTGCAAAGATCCCAAGGGTCACATCTCGTGGGCCACAGCTCCCACAGCAAAGACATCGGGAGTGGACTTTTCCCGTTTCATGCAGACTAGTCAACACATGAGACACCAAACTAGAGAGCAGGAGGAAGGGCCCCTGTTCTGTTCACCGGTGTGCAGGACCCGAGCACACCCCTCCGGAGGCTACTGGTATCCAGCACTTAGTTTACTATCTGCACTCTGTGTGATTTATTCAAAAACAGTGAGTACACCAGTATCATCCGGTCCAGCCCTGCAGACTGCGTCCCAGCACTCCACCTACACCTGGACCCCAGGACAACACCTCCCCTACCCGTGGAGGGGATACCATCCTGCTGCCCCGCTCCATCAGCCCCGGTCACCCCATACCAAGGCAGCGGTGGTGTCACCAACACTCACCGCAACCCACGGGTGGCGTCACTGACAAACTCTCCCCTGTAAATAATCCCTTTATTGAGTTGTGGGCGATGGGCTCCTGCACAAGCCCCGGATCTGGCTGCCACTCAAGCCACAGCCATGATCCCGGATCCAAGCGTCTCGAATAGCCCCCTGCCGTGGTCTGCGCGGTCATGAACAGTATACTTACCCCATCCACTAACCTGGGTGAAGTGCACCTTTTCTGGACTGTTGACCCCGTGAAACGCTGAAATTTTCAGACCGCCGCCGCCGTCTTGCCCCCCATTTTGGCGCCAAAAACAACAACCTCACCATCTTCGTCCCCAAAAAGAGCGCGAGTCTGAAGCTCCGCCCATCTCCTGTGGATGCGGCTGGTATTCCGGTGATCTCCAGAACAGGAAGGAGCAAAGGACAGTGGGTCCCGCGAGATTGCTATTAAAAACCAAGGGGGAAGGTGAGGCATCTGACCAGAGCTGATAAAGTGCAGGGACGCAAGGACTCTGCGGAAATCTGTTCCTGGACACCAACGCGGCAAGATGTCACAGCAACCTGGCAGGCAGCGCTAGGAGAGCCCCATTCCCGGAACTGCTGATTGGATCGAGGAGCTGACGGAGAGGATGTGCCGGAGGATCCAGGCCCAAGCCCACTTCATGCTGGCGAAGTGGATGTCGGAGGTGAAGGGCCTGGCTGCAGCTGTCCAGGCACGTGAAGTGGAGATGGCCTCGGAGAAGCGGGTAAGCAGAGACCCACGCCCCTACGTTCCCCAGGAACCGGCCTGGCCGGCTGAGGGGTCCGGTCTGCTCCCATCCGCCACGTCGCCTCCCTCATCACCCGTGTCCGCAGCCAATGCCCCGACCGACCTGTTGCCTCAATCCGTGGCAGCGGAGCCCGTACCATCTGTGGGGGAGGACCCAGCAGCTGAGTCCTCAGGGCTTACCGTTACCATCTCTCCAGCACCGCTGATGACATCAGACTCGGCCCCGAGCCAGGCCGCACCGGCTATGACGACCATCCCAGCCCCGAGTCCAGCCTCAGCCCCGATGACGTCAGACCCATCCCTGAGCCCAACCGCTATGGAGGTGGCACCCGTGCTTGTTTATACCCCAGCTGCAGCACCAACAGCTCCCAAGCACCCCGCCCCGGCAGAGGAGCAGCCGGAGTGTTTCTGCAGGAAAGAGGAGCAGACCACAGATCGATGGAGCCCACGGCAACCTGCGAGGTCGGTTGTAGCCGGTGCCGAGTGCATCCGAGTGTGCCTGGCTCCTGAGCAAGAGGAGGAGCACGGGAATCATGCCCCATACTGGGAACGGCAACAGCAGCAGCTCCGCAGAGAAATAGCTGCCCGGGAAAAGAAAAAGGTGGATGTGATTGCCCGGACCTACCGGGAAAAGGACTGTCTCCGGTAGGCTACTCTCCGGGTCAGGGGCCCGAGGTACCGAGGACAGGTCCGCCATTTTGACTCCCAAAAAGGGTGAGGGTTCATTTACGAGCCGGGACTGGAAGCCGAGATATTTGTGTCCTGGAGAAATGTATCCCATCACCCACCAATCGGCCATCCAGATCGGAATCTGGAACCCGGAGACATGGTCGACTACACCAGGCACTGTGGAGAGCGAGCGTGGTTTTCCCTTGATGTCAAGAAGTGGGTAATGGTCAATGAAGAGCCATGCCTCGCCTCCCACCGTCACCTTTATGAGAAAAAGGAGTAACAGGTAGCGGAACCCGGCTACCCCCTTTCCCTGTTTTAACCCAGCTTTACCCCTTTTGTTGTTCATGGACCATGGCCTCAGGACTGGCAGAGGCCGCCCCAAAACTTTCTTGGGTTATTGTACATATCCCCCATTTGCCTTCTTGTTTCCTCTACTACCTGGACTGTAACACCCACTGGAGAGGACTGGTTGGAGGAAGGGCCTGCGGTAGAGTTTGCCGAGGCCCAGTCACTAACAAAACCGGTGGCTAACCTCCAGGCCAGAGGGTTCTGGACTTTCGGAATCTTTGGGGTGGACTGGTGGGAAAGGGACTGTGTTATGCAACGTTCAAGAAATGTGCCTCCCTGTAAAGGGATGAAATGTTCAAAGTTTAAAATGTTATGTTTTTACATCTTTCAGAAGCAGAAAAACAAAAACCGGACGGGCTGTGTTCTACCAAGGGGGAGCGTGATGCCCTGACAAAATCAGGTTGTCACAGATGACTGCATACATCTTCCAGATGCAGGATTCCCTCCTCCTTGGCCCTCCATCACAATCCCACACACAGGTACATACACCAGCCACAAAAGCCTAGTCACCCCCCCAGGACAATAGGGACACACCAGTGGGTGGGGCCAGACAGATGGTGACGCCCACCTAGGGGTCCTAAGGTGTCAAGGGGAGGGAACACAGCGAGAAGACAGTCAGTCTAGTGCTATCAGACAAGAGAAGCTGTGGCAAGATAAGGCGCAAATAGGGTCTTACCCGGTATAACACGTGGGCGTGAATGCTAGCAGGAACACTCACCTGGTAGGGTTGTGCCAGTCACAACCCCTATTAGAACATGTAGATAGCGTGGAAGGCAGCGGTCCCGCAGCAGGAGTCAAATCAGAAGGCAGGAGGAAAAGCTGGTTTAAATACCGCGCCAAACCACAGAAGTCCAGATGATGTTAGTAAAACTCTTTTCTTTATTTTCACAGATCTACGTGTTTCAGGGACATATCCGTCCCCTTCCTCAGGACAATGTACAGAGAATACTATCAGTACTACATAGTATTCTCTGTACATTGTCCTGAGGAAGGGGACGGATATGTCCCTGAAATGCGTAGACCTGTGAAAATAAAGAAAAGAGTTTTACTAACATCATCTGCACTTCTGTGGTTTGGCGTGGTATTTAAACCTGCTTTGCCTTCTGATTCTAGTGCTAACAGTGGAAGTGAGAGGAGTGAAGTGTTAGTCGGGGGTTGTAGCTACCGGACTACCTGAGCTGACTAGGTGGCAAACGGCAGAGCAGGGCTACAGGCGACGGAGATCCAGTCGCGGGAGACCTTAAATGGACCGAGGCAGGGTTGTAGCCCGCCGGTGCTGACAGCGGGAATCCGGTCCGGAGATCGTGCACAGTCGGGGTACCTGGACCCTAGGGCGAGGACATCTGCAAGCACCTTGTTAATTAGCCAGCAGGGGACAAGATTCCAAGTCTTGTCCCACCAGAAGCAGATAATGGCAGTGACACACATCTAGGGTCTGCCTCTAACAGCCATAAGTGGAGTAGAGCGCCGCCTGCGACTGTTATTGTAGCACCCCAGGGGGTCGGGGGATAAAATTACTAGTCACCGGGCCGGTAAGGATCAAGGGGGATTTCACGGGTGGCCCTGTCCGGTTTCGTGCCCCCGAGGTGTACACGGAGAGAGAGGGGAGATAAGAATGATGGTGAAGGTTGATTTTTTGACGCCACCTGCGGTATACGGCTAGGGAATTAGCCGTTGCTGCTGTCCCTGTCCTCCGGGGACGGATTGTAGTAGCAGACGAGATATTTCTGCTCCCCACAGGTGGAGCGGGCCCCGGGGAGAATGATGAGGGGAGTAGGAATGGCGGGCACTGAGGCGCGGGGCGCCGTCGCCGGCAATGACAGGCAGACACAGTCTCTGCGGTTTCCAGGTGTTTTACTCACAGTTTATGCCGCTCGCCCGAGAAGTACTGGTCACCGGCAGGGATGGGCCTCATCGAACCCGGATCCTTTAGAGGTAAGAGTCGGTGAATTGGACAGTGGGACCTTCCTCCTGCACTTGGTGTGGATCCCCGTGGCTTGAAGCTCTTGGGGACCCCTGGTTCTTGAAAAGTGTGCTTACTCCCTGCCCGTATGTAGGTGCCGCGGGTCCGATATGGGACCGGCCTTGGAACACAGCCCCGGATCCTATCTGGCACTGTGCTCTTGGAACTGTGGGGGCCAAAGGGACATGCAATCCCCCAAGCCTTCAGATTTTGGTGGACAACCTGAAGTATATTCCACCCTAGGATTCTGCACCCTGTCCACGTCGGTCCCGAGGGAGCAATCAAGCTCTCCCCTCGGCGACCGTATTACCTCCTTCGTCCCACCAGAGCCACTGCTGAAACCAGACTGCTCTCTTCTTCTCCTGCTGGAGAACTCATTAACTGTTGTGTTGGCTCCGCAATTCCCCAGGCGGTTGCTCCTCCCATCCCAGGTCCCACCACTAGTGGATTGGGGATCCCATTATGTGGTGGTATCCTAAGGACAGAACCACACTGGCAACCCGTTTTGATCTGAACCTTGCCCAGAGGAGAGCAACCTGGTTGTGTGTGTATGAGTTGTGTAAGTGGAACCGGCACCGACCTCCTCTGGATCCAGGTTGAGCACTGCACCTTAAGTCAGGTGCAGTACCCTGTGGTGACTGAAGCCTCAGGGGCGCCACATTTTCCTGTTAAATGCCACAGTCAGCCGCGTTAAAATTGCGTCGGCACAAGGACCACATCATCTGTGCTCCCATTGGTTGCCCCATGACATATTTACGGGGTGCTGATAGGTTGCTATTGTGACGCCCTGGACTAGCCAGGTAGTCACAGGTAGGCCCTTGCATAACACCCGTCCCCTAAAAAGGTGTCATCAGCCACCCTTAAAACCCTAGTCACCTCCCTCAAGTTTTGATGGACACACCAGGGGGCGTGCCCAGGCGGTTGAACACGCCCGCCGAGGAGTTCAGAAGCCCTGAGGCAGGAAAAACCAGTTAGATCAGTTTTGACAGTGGAGGAGTGAGGTTCAAGTGCAGAGGCAGACCTGTGCCCAGGTCTGCCGCAGTCTAACACCAGGTGTCTGGGTCGGAGCCCAGTCACCTCTGGCTAGGAGGCATACGGTGGCCTCAGCCTGCAGGAGCCAGGAAGACGGCTCGGTGGAACCGTAAGGGACCGGGGCAGGGTAGTGGCCCGCTGGTACTGAACCGGGGAACCGACTGGAAACCGGAGCACAAAAGGGGGGTACTCAGACCCTGAAACTCGGTCCAGAAACCAGTGGACCCAGTTAATTGACTGATTGAGGTCTGGACTTTAGGTCCTTTCCCACCCAAGTCCCGACTGAAGACAACAGCCCACCGAGGGGGATAAAAAGCTACCGCTCAGGCAAAGAGATCCCACGGGCCAGCGTCTGCGGGCAAACGGGCTCTCCCGACACACACAACGCCGGGGAGCGGGCTCCCGTTGCTGAAGCATGGGCTGTCCATAGCTACACAGAAGGTGCAGGAGAAAGGCGGAGACCACCAACCCGAGTGGGGGACCAGACTCAGCCGGCTGCGGGCACCGACCACCATCTTCTTGGTTTACCAGAGACTCTTGTGCATCTGTAATAGTGAGTACAACTGTGCCCTCGGGCCACGCATCGCCAAGCACCGACATATCAGTCGGGTCACGGGGCCATCACCCCTGCCCACGGAGGGGTTAACACCTTTGTTGCACAACACCTACCCCGGGTGCCTAGTGAACAGCAGCAGTGGTGTACACATTCACCACAACCCGTGGGTGGCGTCACGAACTCAAACAAAAACCACGGCTTCGGCCGTAACCCTAACCCCCCTCAAAGCGACAGCCCCTTTCAGAGTGAAGTGACCCCTGGTCCGGAGGTGCTCGAACCACCCACAAACGAGACCGGATCCGAGCGGCTCAGCTGCAGCCGAGCGCGGGGCGGTACACTATGACAGCTGGAAGTCGGGTGAAGACCTCCATGCTGTCATTACAGAACTCAATTGAAATGTGCTTGGGCTTCAAAAGAAGACTGTAATTTTTTTCTACATAAATACTGTCACATTGATGTATAAACCATAAGCTGTCAGATATTCACAGGTTCATATCCCCTAAGGGGACTAACAAAGTAAAATTAAAAGAAAAATTAAAAAAAACAAACAAAATAAAAAAAAACAAAAAAAAACAGGCAAATTTGAATCACCACCATCACCACACAAATCACCAACGATCTATCAAAATATAAAATCAAAAGCCAAAGAAAATTCCCTAAACCTAAGTATTGGGAATGTAGGTGGTGTTCAGTAAATATGAAGATAAGGACTAATTGGATGAAACTATAATTTTCTTAACATATTCTTAACATATATATAAAACAGAAGATTACCATATTTTATAAATATAAAAACAGACAATAAATGGGAGAAAATCATACAATGGACAATAGTAACAATGAGTAAGAGACCAAAATATAGATAATCACATAATAATAATAATAATATAATAAAAGAGCCAAGATGAACCCCTCCCAGTTAGTTGTGTCCCCAAAAAAAGGGTCGCATATAGATAATGAAATCTAATTAGAAACACCTGAAAGTAAGTAAGAATGATAGAATCCAGGGATTATGAGATGAGTAGTCCAACAACATGGTCACCAGTACTAGTACACAGTCTCAATCCCGGACATATGCAGGATAATACAAATAATTATCAAATACATAACATATACAGTATACCTTAAGGTAAGCAGCCAATAGGTATCCAAAGGACTGGTTATTGAAAAAGAATAATGTAATTAGTATTATTAAAAAAAAAATAAAAGAATGGATGTGCAAAACTGTGAAAAAGGTTACATAATAATAATAATAATAATAATAATAATAATAATGATAGTAAATATAATTATTAATTACATTATTAATTTAATAGTGGACTTTGAATCGTATTATTGTTCTAAATGAAACAGTAGATGCTGAATGCGTATAGTGCACACGACTAGTGACTATAGAAGAAATACAAAATAAGAGAAAAATATAAAGTACAATTAGTCCAATAGAGAATACTATAAGAGGAAAGAACCTGTAAAGCACGTTAGTATAAATGATATAACTGCAACATGAGTATGTTGTATCAGGAGAGAGTACCTTGGTCCATGGTGAGAGGGAGTGAAATAAGTGGGGAAACAATAGGGAGGGGGGCACAAAGCATCTCGACACGCGTTTCACCCTGCGGGCTTTGTCATGGTGAAGTTATCTGGCTGTAAAATGTATTTTAATCAACTTTCATAAAACACAATTTCTCAATATAATCTCCCCCTGTTGACCATCTGTCAACGAGATTTCATATTTCCTTGTTAGAAAATATTTTGGGCTAAGCTGCGAGCAATGAATGCACCGTTGTCTTCACCTCTTCTTCAGATGACAATCTTAATCCTCATAGGGCTTCCTTCAGGGAACCAAATAGGTGATAGTTTGATCGGGCAAGATCACATTCACGGTCAAGCTTGTCATCAGTTATAGACGTGGAGAGTCATCCGGCTCCTTCCTGATGGCTGACACTCGTTTGACCTTCCTTGAGCTTCTGTATTCATTCATACACACTTCTTTGTGTAAATTAACTTTACACAAAGTCTTTGATAAATATTGCCACCAAACACACCCTCAGACCATGAAAAAAGAAACAAAATCAACACAAGTTGATTTTCTTTCATGCAAATCACAGGTGGGGCAGCCATTGTCACAAATAAAATGATGTAACACGTCTAAACCTGCACAGTAGTGACCGGGAAAACAGTGACCTCATACAGAAAGTCCTGATAAGACAGTGCAGCCCACAGAAGTTTCAATAAAACGTGTGTTATGCAGCAGAATCAAACTTCAATATATATATATTGTGTCTATATATATATATATATATATATATATATATATATATATATATATATATTAGTATCAGGACAAAGCCTACTACATGAATAAAGAACCAGACTTACTACATAGAGATGAGCAAATACCGTAATATTCGTATTCATTATACTCGTAATGAGTAGTTTATAATATTCATCAAAAAGAGGGGGAGCCAGCACTGCTTGAGAATGGCATGTGTCGCGGGCGGAGAGGCCGCGCTCGCTACGCTCGGGTCCGGGGCTGCTGCTGCTCGGTGGCTCGAGCGGTGGGCCAGACCCGGGGACTCGAGCAGCACTCCTCGCCCACGAGTGAAAAGGGGTGGTTTGTTTGGGGAGATAGTTTGTGACGCCACCCATGGGTCGTGGTGATAATGGGCACCACCGCTGCTGGTGACAGGGTTGCGGAGGCAGCGCGGCGCGGTGCCGGGTGGCACTGTTGTACTCACTCAGGCACAGATTGACAGAGTCTCTGGTAAACCAAACGGCTGGATGGACGGGTCCCGCAGCCGGCTGCAGTGTCTTTGCTCTCCCCGGACAGGTTGATGGTGGCTGTCTTTCCCTGCACCGTTGTAGAATGGATTGACTCCGATGGTTTCCCACTGGTAGTCCGCTCCCCGGCGTGTATGTACCGAAGGAGCCCGTTTTGTCCGCAGGCGCTGGCCCTTGGATCTCTAGCCTATGGCAGTGGCTTTTTATCCTCACTGTGTGGACGGTTGCCTTCTATCGGGCCTTGGGTGTGAGGGAACCCCTGGGGTCCCGGTCACTATTGGATTTGACCGTTGTCGGCGGCTCCTAGCCTGGTCGGGGTCTGATGGCCCTGCCTTTGTGCTTGGTACAGATCTGCTCCCCGGCTCGGTACCGGCGGGCCACCGCCCGTCCCCAGTCCTACGGTTCCGCTCACTTGCACCACTTCCTGCAGATGGCCACCACCATCTGCCGACCTTGCTGTACATGCCTGGGCTCCTACCCAGACACCAACAGTTTCTCTCCTGTCACTTTCAACTCCAAAACTCTAACTAACTGCTTTTTCCCGCCTCCAGGCCTGTGAACTCCTCAATGGGTGGGGCCAACCGCCTGGCTCCGCCTCACCTGGTGTGGACATCAAGCTTGGAGGAGGCAACAAGGATTTTGTTTGACTGTTATAGACTATCCAGGGGAGGGGGTGTGTGTGATGTTGTGTTTGTGACTACCTGGCTAGTCCAGGGCATCACATTCCCCCTTGGTGAAATGCAGACCGTCCGCGGGCTGCCCATCCATCACCGGTTTTATTTCTGAAAAATATAAATTAATATGGGAAAACATATAACATTAAGCAGACTTTTAATTCTTCCCTTACGGGAGTCTTTTCTCTTAAACGTTACTAACGGTATAAAACATTTTTATTAATAACGGACGGGTCCATGTTCCTCCGCTCCCCCACCCAAGCAACCTACACCTTGATGCTGCCCCTAAGAAATGGGCAGCACCCCTTTACCCTAGTCCTGGTCCAGGTCACCCAAGCGAGAACGGGTACGGTGTCTCGCACCCGCCTGTCATTTCAGGGGACCCCACGTCCAGGGGGACCCCTGACCCCCGGAGGATGGTCACCGGTCCTGGTGGTGACCGGACCCCAGCCTGCTCTGCTGTGGGTCCTTCCTCCAATCTGCCTCTCCGGAGGCGGCAACGGAACACAGCCCACAAATTATTTACAAAGCCACAAGTTCGTGGTTGGCCTGCAAGTTCTCGGCCTTGTCTCTGGAAGGGGGTTACTGGAAACACATAAAGTCCCCACGGGGACAACTTTCTTCTTTTACAGACGGCAATCAGGTGAGGTATTCGGGTAATTGGTGTTCATTCATTCAGTCAAAACTTAAAACAATAACATGGTGCTGATGGTCCCAACGGGGACAACTGGGTTGCAACGGAGGACCGCTGCATTACTTGAGGTCGCCTTCCTCATACGCCTCCTCCAACTCTACATCCGGACAGTATGGTGGGGGAGGGGACTGGGACAGCATCTGGACACCGCGGCCTTCCCTCTGCTTCACATCTAGGGCAAACCAGCTCCTCTCCCTGCAGTGTCGGGTGTAGGTCACCAGGTCGCCCGGTTGCAGGTCACGACCACGGTGGCCCGTTGGAAGATGAGAATTCACATCACAGCGAGCCACAAATATTTCAGCCTCCAGGCCCGGCTCTTAGATGAAGCCATATCCACGTTGAGGGTCAAACCGTCTGACCTGGCCCTCGGAAATCGGGCCCCGCACCCGGAAAGTGGCGTTGCGGAGATTGTCTTTCTCCCTTATGGTGCGAGCCAGCACTTTGGCCCTCTGCTGCTCTCTGGCGGCAACCTCGCGGCCCAGCTGGTTCAGCTCTCTGTCCCAGTAAGGGGCGTCTGCATGCCCCTGAGCGCGGGTGGGACCCCGCTGGATCTCCCCCGTAGCGGCCATGACCAATATCCTCTTTGGGGGGTCCTGCGGTGACGTGGCCTGGAATGCTGCCTTGCAGCGGCAACCCGGCGCAGCCTCAGCCGAGGCATGGGGTTTAGGGACAACAGTCCTCACCTGCTGGGCCTTCCTGCTCGCGACTTCCACCTCTTCCGTAGCCGGACGGACTGCCGGAGCCGGGACTTTCTTGGGTGCGGCCACTTCCGGGGCCGACGGCTTCTCACGGGCGGGCACCTCCCGAGGGATCTTCCACGGCAGCGGGATCAGTGCGGGTCGTTCACGGGCAACGCCTACAGGCTGGTCCTCTAGGGTGGACGGGTTGAACTCCGCTAATGGTGTTGGGGGCAGCGGACCTAGTGGCGGGGCAGAAACAACCGATGATGGCGGGGGAGGCAGCAGGGTGAACAGATGCAGACCGGGCCCCTCAGCTGCAGCGACCGGTCCTTCAAGGACACAGGGGCGTTGGTCGCTTACCCGCTCCTCCAGCACTGTCTCCACCTCGCGTCTCCGCATGGCCGCCGCTACTTCCTCCATTTCGGCCACCCATCGCTCCATTAAGAACCGGACCTGGGCCTGCAGGCGGCAGCACATCTGCACGGTCCGGGCATCCACCCACGCCGCTGTTCCTGGCGTGGGCTCTGGGATCTCAGCATTGCCGGACGGGACGGACATACTGGCGCGTGTGCTTCCAGGAACCGGATGTGTAGCAGAGTCCTGGCGTCCCTGCTCTTTATACCTTCGGTTACATCAGGCATATCTGCACCCGCCCCCCCCCTTAGTTCTTTCTAGCACTTCCTTCTTCTGGGGGCGGGGCCTCACTTTCACGCCCTCCTTGCTCGGGGAAGATGCTCGAGCGGGAAATCTTTGCGCCCAAGATGGCGGAACTTCAAATTTTTCGGCCGGACGCCGCCGGCGGGGACTGCAAGGCGCACTTCTACCGGTAGGTAGATTGGTTCTAATCCTGTTCGTGACGCCAAGTTGTCGCGGACGGAGGGGCCGCTCTCACTATGCTTGGGTCCGGGGCTGCTGCTGCTCGGTGGCTCGAGCGGTGGGCCGGACCTGGGGACTCGAGCAGCTCTCCTCGCCCACGAGTGAAAAGGGGTGGTTTGTTTGGGGAGATAGTTTGTGACGCCACCCACGGGTCGTGGTGATAATGGGAACCACCGCTGCTGGTGACAGGGATCCCGGGAGCGATGGCAGGGAGCAGCTAGGATGTTGGTTCCCCCTCCGTGGGTAGGGGTTGGTGATCCCGGGGCCCGGTGGTGATACGGGGAGGCAGGGTAGCTGGGGTGCAGGGTTGCGGAGGCAGTGCGGTGCGGTGCCGGATGGCACTGTTGTACTCACTCAGGCACAGATTCACAGAGTCTCTGGTAAACGAAACGGCTGGATGGACGGGTCCCACGGCCGGCTGCAGTGTCTTTGCTCTCCCCAGACAGGTTGATGGTGGCTGTCTTTCCCTGCACCAATGTAGGATGGATTGACTCCGATGGTTTCCCACTGGTAGTCCGCTCCCCGACGTGTATGTACCGAAGGAGCACGTTTTGCCCGCAGGCGCTGGCCCTTGGATCTCTAGCCTATGGCGGTGGCTTTTTATCCTCACTGTGTGGACGGTTGCCTTCTATCGGGTCTTGGGTGTGAGGGAACCCCTGGGGTACCGGTCACTATTGGATTTGACCGTTGTCGGCGGCTCCTAGCCTGGTCGAGGTCTGATGGCCCTGCCTTTGTGCTTGGTACAGATCTGCTCCCCGGCTCGGTACCGGCGGGCCACCGCCCGTCCCCAGTCCTACGGTTCCGCTGACTTGCACCACCTCCTGCCGATGGCCACCACCGTCTGCCAACCTTGCTGTACGTGCCTGGGCTCCTACCCAGACACCAACAGTTTCTCTCCTGTCACTTTCAACTCCAAAACCCTAACTAACTGCTTTTTCCCGCCTCCAGGCCTGTGAACTCCTCGGTGGGTGGGGTCAACCGCCTGGCTCTGCCCCACCTGGTGTGGACATCAAGCTTGGAGGAGGCAACAAGGATTTTGTTTGACTGTTGTAGACTACCCAGGGGAGGGGGTGTGTGTGATGTTGTGTTTGTGACTACCTGGCTAGTCCAGGGCGTCGCACATGCAAACAATTAAAAGTGAAAATTCACATATTATTCCAACTCTACTATAATCCAACATGAGATTTTTAGCAAATAATTGATCAATGTTTTGAGCCACCCCTGCCACATAACGGCAAATTTTGATAGGGGGGTCCTACTCTATATTTAATATTTACATTGTGCCATGCGGCCTCCTAAATTCATTAAAAGCAGAACCATATTGAAGCAACACATACCTGTAACATTTCAGAAACCGCTTCCATGTTTTCAAGGAAAGGCAACTGTGAATGAAAGCAATCAATCAAAGGCAAGCATATGTGGCGAACGCCACACACGCCGGGACAATATCGCATTTCCCATTGACTTGCATTATACTCGCTATTCGTAATGAACACATGAATATTACAAACAAAAAGAGGGGGAGTCAGAAATGCTTGAGAATGGCATGCAAACAATTAAAAGTGAAAATTCACATATTCCAACTGTACTATAATGCAAAATGAGATTTTTAGCAAATGATTGATCAATTTTTTGAGCCACCCCTGCCATGTCATGGCAAAATAGGGGGGTCCTACTCTATATTTAATATTTATATTGTGCCATGCGGCCTCCTAAATTCATTAAAAGCAGAACCATATTGAAGCAACACATACCTGTAACATTTCAGAAAGGCAGCTGAGAATGAAGGCAATCCAGGTCCCAGCATGTGCAGCGAACGCCACACACGCCGGGACAATGTCAGAACTGGCCCTCACAGTGCCAGACCAGGGTCCAAGAATGAAGGCGGAACAGGTCCAAGTATAATGTGCTTAATTAACAAAGCCTGTGGACAAGGGGAAAGTGGTTGAATGTGAACACCAATATATAATTTTGATAGAATTTTCAAACGAAACCATGCATGCGGGGCATGGTGATAGTCAGCCACCGGACCAGTAAACAACAAAAAGAGGGGGAGCCAGCACTGCTTGAGAATGGCATGCAGACAATTAAAAGTGAAAATTTACATATTATTTCAACTGTACTATAATGCAAAGTGAGATTTTTAGCAAATAATTGATCAATTTTCTTGAGCCACCCCTGCCACGTAACTGCAAATCTCGATAGGGGGGTCCTACTCAATATTTTATATTTACATTGTGCCATGCGGGCTCCTAAATTCATTAAAAGCAGAACCATATTGAAGCAACACATATACCTGTAACATTTCAGAAACAGCTTCCATGTTTTCAAGGAAAGGCAACTGCAAATGAAGGCAATCCAGGTCCCAGCATGTGCAGCAAACGCCACACACATCAGGAAAATATCGAAATTTGCCGTGACGTGGCTCCTTCTGCTTTTATCAAAATTATACTTTGGTGGCTGTTCACATTCAACCACCTCCCCCTTGTCCACAGGCTTTGTTAATTAAGCACCTTATACTTGGACCTGTTCCGCCTTCATTCATGGACCCTGGTCTGGCACTGTGAGGGTCAGTGAGGGTCACCTCAAGCATTGCTGACTCTCCCTCTTTTTGTTTGTAATATTCATGTATTCATTACGAATAGCGAGTACAATGCAAGTCAATGGGAAATGCGAGTAATTTTCTGCTGGACCAGAGAGGTCTGAGGAAAAGGCTGAAATGGATGGGAAAGTGATGAAACTAAATGGGGAGAGCCTGGAGAATATCCCTGCATGCATTTCTGACTCACATATAGTTTCTGGGATCCCCTGAAGTCACACGGAAGAACTTCTGTGTGGCTTCTGTCTATCGGTGCCCCTGCAGTGTATGTCGCACTGCCCTGACTAACCCCACAGAGACTCACACAGCAGTGTGCGAGCAGCTGCGGGATGACAAGCGCCGACATCAGCAGGTTAGCTCAGATTATTACCTGCTGTGATGATCTCAGTTGAATTCGTGACGTCAGCGCTCATCAATGACTTCCATGACACCGCGTTCTCACATCATGTCTCACGAGCGGCCCGAGACTGTGACTTGCGGTGACATCATGGGCTCAAGGGACAGTTCGCAACGGTCATGAAATTCGGTGACGAGTGCTGAGATCACAAGTTCAGCAGAGTTCATCACTGCAGGTAATGAACTCAGTTAACCTCATGACGTCAGCGCTCGTTATCCCCTGCAGTGACGTGGCCTGACTTAATGATGTTAGCTAAGGTCACTGTACTGCTCTCCCAGCTAATGGGGAATATTCTGTTCGTCATTGACTCGGACAGTGACTATGGTATGGATCGTCGTGTGACCCCTTTATTGGATTACGCCGGACCTGGACTTGTTTTTTCTTTTCAATAAAGTGGTGAAAGAGGGAATGTTTTGGGGAATGTTTTTTAATATAAAAAAATTTTTGTTGTCTTTTTTTATTACTGACTGGGTTAGTAATGTCGGGTATTTGATAGAGGCAGTGACCTCCCTAATCCCAGGGTTTGATGCCAGGTGACATTACACACCTGGTATGAACCCCATTTATTTAATCGTATGAACGTATACCTTACCATCATATAAAAATAAACACTAGACAATAGACAATGATTGAAAAACATCAAAAGGATAAAAATCAAAGTTGAATATTAAGATTTTCTATGTATGCAATAGCATTATCATTTACAGTATTGAAATCATTCTTATCACTATGGTAGGATCTCAGGGGGCACTCCTCAACAATGTGCTGGATAATTTGATGATCTGCTTCACAGTCACAGGTCGGAGAGTCAAATTTTCCCCACTTATACATAAAATCTGCACAGATGCCAAAGCGTGCATACCCGCCCCCATCGGTTGTGTAACACGGGCAAATCGCTGCCGTGGCGCACAACATCGCCCGGACCCGTCACACATACTTACCTGCCTAGCGACGTCGCTGTGACCGGCGAACCGCCTCCTTTCTAAGGGGACGGTTCGTTCGGCGTCACAGCGACGTCACTAAGCGGCCACCCAATCAAAGCGGAGGGGCGGAGATGAGCGGGACAAACATCCCGCCCACCTCCTTCCTTCCTCATTGCGGACGGGACGCAGGTAAGGTGGGGTTCCTCATTCCAGCGGTGTCACACGTAGCGATGTGTGCTGCCGCAGGAACGACGAACTACATTGTGCCTTCAGCAGCAACGATAATTGAGAAGGGACCCCCATGTCACCGATGAGCGATTTTGAACATTTTTGCAACAATTCAAAATCGCTCATAGGCTTCACACGCAACGACTTCGCTAACGTGGCCGGATGTGCGTCACAAATTCCGTGACCCCAACGACATTGCATTAGCGATGTCGTAGCGTGTAAAGCGGCCTTAACCCATGTTTTCCTTGGTAGAGTGAAGCCTGGTGGGGGGTTTTGTAAGTTAGGGAACATTTGAGAATCACCATCTACTACACTGACCCAAAGTTCTCGCCATTTCTCCTCTAAATTGAAGTCTTGTTCATGCAAGGTGATTGCAGTTCGGATGGGTGGGTGTCTTGATTTCAATCGTTGTATTGTAACATCTCTGATATTTTGATGTATTGGAAGTTTTTCATTATTCACTACTTTAGTGTATTCTTTAAGTAGGAGTTTTTGTCTTCTTAGATTTGCGGGTGCGATATGACTCAGGACAGGTAACCAGTGAACAGGTGTAGGTCTAATAGCACCAGATATTATACGCAAAGAGTTGTTCAGCTGAGTGTCAATTAGGTTTACATGACAGCTATTTAACCATACTGAAGCACAGTAAGTATTCTGCAGCAGAGTACACCAGGGCAAGAGTAGATGATCTCAAAACAGATGTTGGCGAGCCCCAGGAGGATCCACAGAGTTTCTGAATAATATTGTTACATGCTTTCAGTTTCTGCGCCACTTTATCCAAATGGGATTTAAAAGTTAAGACTTCTATCAAGGATTACACTTAAGTACTTAGGGGTGTAATGTTAGTCCGCCTCCACGTGGTGCACCCTGGGTAACGCTAAAGGACTAACAATCTTGATGACCAAACAATCAAATTATATCTAGACTTTCTGGTCAGTATATCTAACATCATACTTGATAACCAACAGAGGAACAAAGGAACAACATTGATAATGCCTACAAAATATAATGGTACCGTCACAAATGTCACTCCTCAAATGAAAGATCTTGGACCCACTGTGAAAATCTGCCAAATTAATATTGAAGGTATCAGCCACTCAAAATGTGTTTTCCTCCACAATTTCCTCATTGATAACAAAATAGATGTACTTGTTCTTCAGGAAACGCATGTTGAAAATGAAGATCAACTCCTAGTTCGTGGCTCCATCTATAGCTTTGATCTAACTGGTGTTGTATATGACTCTCATTACGGTGTAGCCACATATGTGAAAGGTAACATTGAAAACGCAATGCTTGTATCTACATCAACCCCATATATTATGCTATTTGCCACCGCACCAGGGCAATGGGATGAGCTGAGTGAAGCGCCAGGATTGGCGCATCTAATGGATGTGCCACTTCTGGGGAGGCTGCGGCCTGCTATTCTTAGGCTGGGGAGTATCCAATAACTGTGGACCTCCCTAGTCTGAGAATACCAGACCACAGCTGTCCACTTTACGTTGGCTGGTGATCCAATTTGGGGGAGTACACGTTTTTGTTTTAAATTATTTCTTTAATTTAATTCAAAATTACAATGTGGGGTGCCCTCTGTCTTGGATTACCAGCCAAGGTAGAGATGCCAGCCGCAGTCTGCAGGCTGCCGTTGTCTGCTTCACCTCAGCTGTGAACAAAAAATAGGGGGGGACCCCCACGTCGTTTTTTTGGCTGGAATATAATTAGTTTGTGGCTAAAAACAAAGCAAAACACCCTTTAGTGCCACATTAACAGCACTAAAGAATCAAGATTACAAAATGCAGTGGAGTGGGACATTGTATATGTCTTTCCATCTATCTATCCATCCATCCAGCTACCTATCTATCCAGCTTTTGACTCCTTCCTTTTTTTTTGCGGTCCACACAAACAAAACGGAAGGCACATGGATATAAAACGGACCATATACAGAACAGAACGGATGCGGTTGTCACACAGAGGTGCATTGTTTAAAAAAATTAGCTGTATGGCCTGAGTCATGGTTGACGCAGGGAGTCACCATCACAAGGTCCTTCAATGACAAATATTAGTTAAGCTGGAGTAGCAGTACTGTCCTAATTTGTCCACTACTGCACAATGTGCAGAGTGTTTACAAACATTATCATGGTCGACGCAGGAAAAAAAAACGGCTTTATATGGCAAGGGGTGGACGTTAACAGCAGTAGTCAAAATGAACATTTTGGAGAAATTTAGTTTGGCTAAAGCGGGCTTTACACGCTGCGACATCGCTAATGCGAACTCGTTGGGGTCACGGAATTCGTGACGCACATCTGGCCGCATTAGCGATGCCGTTGCGTGTAACACCGATAAGCGATTTTGCATCGTTGCAAAAACGTGCAAAATCGCTAATCGGCGACACGGGGGTCCATTCTCAAATCTCGTTACTGCAGCAGTAACGAGGTTGTTCCTCGTTCCTGCGGCAGCACACATCGCTGCGTGTGACGCCGCAGGAACGAGGAAGCTCCCCTTACCTGCCTCCCGGCCGCTATGAGGAAGGAAGGAGGTGGGCGGGATGTTACGTCCCGCTCAGCTCCGCCCCTCCGCTGCTATTGGGCAGCGGTTCAGTGACGTTGCTGTGATGCCGCACGGACCGCCCCCTTAGAAAGGAGGCGGTTCGCCCGTCACAGCGACGTCGCCGGACAGGTATGTATGTGTGACCGGTCTGGGCGATGTTGTGCGGCACGGGCAGCGATTTGCCCGTGTCGCGCAACAGATGGGGGCGGCTACCCACACTAGCGATATCGGGACCGATATCGCAGTGTGTAAAGTAGCCTTTACTCTCATCTGTAGGGATTGCAAACTGTGGAGAAATCCATGCTTGTTGAATTTAATCAGAGTAAGTCTGCATTTTCTTTGGAGAGCCATGAGTGCCTATCATTGATGATAGCCCCAGCAGAACTGAAAACATGCTCTAATATCACACTAGCAGCCTGGAAGGCCAGCACCTCCAAGGGGCGTATAAGGAGAGGTTGGGTCAAGTGTTCAGCTTGGACATCCAATAATTAAAGGGAACTGAAGCCTCAGAAAGGAGGCAGGTATGGTCACTTAAGTACCCTTTGACCATGTTATGCAACTTCTCCTTCCTTGGCATTGTTACAGGCACAGATAGTCCTTGCTAATGTCCTGGTTTATTGAAAATGGCCCAGCTTGCGCAAATGTTCCCCCCACCTCTGTTAGACCTGGTGATGGTGTCTCTCCCAATTAATCCTTGGTGTTGAAAAGAGCCAGTAACTCTGCCGCCAGCGATGTCTGAGGGTGATGTTTTCATCAACTGATCTACAACGACCCTCAGGAAGAATTCCATTGTACAACCCTTTTGTGACTCCAAAAAGAGAGAAGGAAATTTTTCCTTGTACCATGGGTACAGAAAAGTGGCCAACCAGTATAGGTTGTTCAATATAATGTGTATCATGCGAGGGTCTTGCCAAAGAAACTTACGCATGAACTGTGCCATGTGGGCCAAGCTGCAAACAGGCAAAGGTTCTGTGTCCCCACCAGGAGGAACAATACCTATCCTCTCCTCACGCTGACTCGCCTCCTCCTCTTCCACCTCCTCCTCTCCAGCCCATCCATGCTGGACAGACATGAAACTGGGGTTGAGAGTTCCCTGTGTAGCATTGGGAGTCCCCTCGGTAGCATAGAAAAACAACTCTTCTTCCTCCTCTTCCTCCTCATCCTCACCAAATGTTGCCTCAGACTATTGGCTAGGCTGGGTAGTATCACCCATTGGGAAATCTGTCTCCATAGCCACATGCTGGGCACTCAAAGCTTCATCTTTGAGATTATGCAGTGATTGTTTCAACAGACACAGCAGTGGGATGGTTAAGCTGATCACCGCTCACGAACTTGGTGCAGTACTCAAAGTTCTCAAGAACCTCATAAATGTCAGCGATCCACACCCACTCAGCAGTTGTTATTTGTGGTGGCTGATTCTCAGTCTGATGGGCATGTTGAAGCTGGTATTCAGCTACTGCTCTCTGCTGCTCAGTAATCCTCGCCAACATATAGAATGTAGAGTTCCACCGCGTGGGCAGGTCACACATGAGTTGGTGAGTTGGCAAATTAAAGCGTTTTTGCAGTGCTGTAAGACCAGCAAAAGTGTTAGAGGAATGGCAGATATGGGCACTAATATGGTGCACAGTTTCAAGTAGGTACGGCAAGTCAGGGTATGATTTCATAAATTTCTGAACAACTAGGTTCCGCACGTGAGCCATGCATGGCAGATGTACCAGCTTGCCGACCTTTAAATCTGCCACTAGATTACGCCAATTTTCGCATATAACCAGGTGCAGCAGGGAGAGCCACTGATTGGTCTGCTCTTTCATACCTTGCAACAGCTCTGCTGCAGTGTGTGGTTTGTGACCTAAACAGATAAGCTTCAGCAGAGAATTTTGCCGCTTTGTCGATGTGCTGCTGCACAACTCCCAGCTTGGCAGTGATGGGGAGGGTAATTTAGCAGAGGATGAGGAGCAGAAGAAGGAGGAAGAGGAGGGAAGACAGGAAGTGGCATATGATGAGATGGAAACGCTGGGCCCGCTATTCTAGGCGTGGGTAGGATGTGTGATGTTACAGTTTGTGAGTTTGTCCCAGCCTCCACCAGGTTCACCCAGTGTGCCGTGACAGATATGTATCATCCCTGTCCACAACAACTTGTCCACGTGTCGTTAGGTCGACCTTCCTAGTTACGGTCTTGGTCAGAGCATGGTTGAGATTGTTTAACAAGTGCTTGTGTAACTTGGGGACGGCACAATGAGCAAAATTGTGGCAGCTGAAAACACTTTATCGTGGGGCAGCCACAGCCAAGAGATCACAGAAACATTGTGTTCCCACAAGCCTAAAAGGCAGCATCTCCACAGCTAGAAATTTGGCAAAGTGCGAGTTTAGGTTTTGAGCCTGTGGGTGTTTAGCTGGGTATTTATGCTTCCTTTCCAAGATCTCAGGCACGGACAACTGGATGCTTCCCTGGGACAAGGAAGTGGATGTGGTTGATGTTTGCTATGTCTGTACAATTGCACCTTGTTGTCAGGATGTATGAATGCCTGCTTCCTGGACAGCAGATCATGAAGGACGTAGCACAGGCAACATGGCAGTGGTTTGACCAGCAGACATAAATTTGGTACCATGGTGGTCTGCCCACCTACTGGGATGCTTGGCTGCCATGTGGTTCTGCATACTGGTGGTGCTCAGGTTGCCTTTGCCCTGGCCTCTGCTCAAGTTGGTATGGCAGATGCTACAGATTACAATGTTTTTCTCTAAAGGCCTTTCAGAAAACAATTTCCAGACAGCGGCTGAACGCCCCCTTGCCTTGACTTGGGCCACAGTGGGGGTGCTCTCGGGAACAGTTGACCCAGTTATCACTCTGGGCAAACCACTACCCCTTGGTGCCTTTGTTGGTGCTACATATCCATCTTCCTCTGTGTTGCTGTTCTGGCTATGCATGTCAGCGGTCCAGGTCAGATCAGTGGACTCATCATCGACCAGCTTGTCTTCACTCTCATCCTCCTTCCCAATTGAGATTGTAGGCTGACGTGATGGCAACTGTGTCTCATCGTTATCAGCTTCTACCTCTGGGGACAGTAAATCATGTTCCTCAAAGTGGCTTTTTTCTGGCCATAGGTCCTCAAATACTTGTGCATCAATGCATGTCACTGCCTGACGTCCCTCTTCAATGCTGCATGGCGAGAGGTCAGAACCTGCCAACGGATTCTTACAAAACAGATCCTCAGAGTGGCCAAGCTTGCGGTCATATGTCTCCTGTGACTGATAAAGGGGGGAGGAAGGAGGACCAGGTTGAGGACTGGATGGGCCAGCCTTCTGTGTATCCATAGTAGACTGTGTGGTCATGGAAGATTGGTTGGTGCTATTGTACCGCCCCGCGGCCTCGGCTGCGATCGCCGAGCCGCTCGGATCCGTGCTCGTTCTGCAGGCGGTAGCTCGAGCCTTCCACTGACCCGGGGTCACTTCGCTCAGTAGAAGGGGGAGGCTGGCGCTGCACGCTGGGGGCGCGGGATTTTTGGGTGATTGCTCGTGACGCCACCCACGGGTTGTGGTGATATGGAGCACCACCTCTGCGGTTGGGATGGAGGGACTCCCGGGAGCGATGGTAGGGCGCAGCTTTGGATGTTAACCCCTCCATGGGCAGGGGCGGTGTGTCCTGGGGCCCGTTTGAGGGGAGCAGGCGCAGGGTGCCGGGCTGCAGTGTAGTACTTACAATTGATGCACACGGAGTCAATGGTAAACCAGACGTGGTGGAAGACGGGTGGCCCACAGCCGGCTGCACTTCACTAGGCGGGTTGGCAGAGTCCCCCTTTCTCCTGCACCTAAACGTAAGTGGACCACGGTGCCTAAGCACAGGTGGTCCGCTCCCCAGCGGGTTTGCCGAAGGAGCTCTTTTGCCCGCAGGCGCTGGCCCTTGGATCTCTGGCCTCTGGCTGTGGCTACTATCCGGTTAGGTTGAGCTGTTGCCGTCAATCGGGACTTTGGTGGGAAAGAACCCCGGGAGGTCCAGATCCTCAATCAGTAAATTTGACTAAAGGTGGCCTACGGCCTAGTCTGGGCCTGAGTACCCTTCCTGGTGCTCCGGTAGACTGTTGGCTCCCCGGTTCGGGTCCGGCGGGCTCCAACCCTGTCCCGGTCCCTACGTTTCCACCGGTCGTGTTCCCGGTCTCCTGCAGGCGGCCTCTGCCGTCTGCCTGCCTGACTGTTTCAAGGGCCCTGGGCTCTGACCCAGGCCCAACACAGAGCTGTACTGCACACTCCTCTACTACTACTCTCCTCTCCTCAACTCCCACATCCAAACTGCTTTAGAACTTCCTTCCTCAGGCCAGCAAGACTCCTCGATAGGCGTGTCTTTCCACCGGACTCCGCCCACCTGGTGTGCCTGTCTAGCGCTGAGGGAGGCAATCAGGTCTTTAGTGTGACTGGTGGTACCTGCCTAGTGTGGTGGGGGTGTAGGTGGTGTTGTGACCTGTGACCCCTGGGGTGTCCAGGTCGTCAAACTATCCCTCCATTCCTGAGATGTGTCCCACACTTCCCTGTATGTAAATCTAGTTTTTATTTGCATGGTCCTCAACTTTTCACTATAAGGCCATGTGCGCACGTTGCGTTTTATTCATGCATTTCCGCAGCGTTTTGAGCTGCAGTCTTTTAATGCAAAATTGCATGCGTTTTGATTTCCAGTCAAAGTCTATGGGAAATAGGGCTTTCTTGTGTGCACGATGCTGTTTAAAACGCTGTCTTTTAGTTGCCTAAAATTTGTCAAAATCTCAGCATTTAAAGAAGGAACATGTCAATTGCTTTTGCCATTTTGGCAGCGTTTTGGTAACATTGAAGTCAATGAGAATTATCAAAACGCATCCTAAAAGAAATTTGTTGCGTTTTACAGGCTTTTTTGATGCTGAACGAATGCTTTTTTAACAAAATCAAAGCATACGTTTTTGGCATTATAGTGAGGGCAAGAGGTTTCCATTTGCCCTCACATCCAGCCCGACTTCAAAAAATGAGTCAAACAATACTTTTACTTTATTATGAACATAATTAATAAATCACATTAGTCATTTGCGGTAAATTATCATTATAGTGTAAGAATTAAAGTTTATTATTCTTTTTTTTCTTTTCTATTTTTTCCTACTGTTTGAATGTTCAAACTTTATTTAGTTGTGTATGTGTATTGAAAACGCATCTCAATTTAAGCATTGAAAATGCATGTAAAATGCGGTCAAAACGCTATAAAAACGCTATAAAAACGCTTGCGTATTTCCTGCGTTTATGTGGTCAATACCAAATTTGACAATGACAAATTCTGCCAGAGGATGCGTTCATTTCTGCAGGTTACCCAACGCAACGTGCGCACATAGCCCAAGAGTCTTTATAAGAACCACACTCAGTTAGTCTATGTTCACATGTTCACTAATCATCCATTAGAACAGATCCAGCAGCAATCTATTTTTCAAAAAACATTTGCAGGCACAATTTTTTTATCCGTTTTTTTTTGGGGGGGGGGTTAAACTGATGTCTGCTCTGTCTGTTTTTTTAACATTGAAGTCTATGGAAAATGGAACCGTTAATTAGCCATCCATTTTCTTTCATTTGAAAAGAATCCTTCTTTTGCTTACTGGATCAATTTCAAATAGAAGATAACGAATTATTTAATCAATCCGTTTTCCATAGACTTCAATGTTAAAAAAAAACGGATCCAGGTGAAATCTGTTTTTTCAAAAATGGACAAAATAAGTTGTGCAACTTTTTTGCCAACAGATTGCTGCTGGATCTGTTCTAACAAATGATTATTGAACATGTGAATATAGCCTTAGCTAAAGATACTAGATTTACTTACAGGGAAGATGGAGCCATATCTAAGGAATAGAGAAGAGCAAGGGACAAAATAAAAATTCTGCTATATTTATGGCAAGTGACAGCTCCTCTTGGACTGTGCCTGTCAGAATTAAGAAAGAGGTATTGATATAGAAGGAGGAAATCACTAAACAATATTGGACTCTTTAGATACAGTTAATATTAAAAACCTAATCAAAGTGTTAGGAGGAAATTTGCCTCTCCATCGTTTACTGACAGTTACAGGTAAACATGCACCTCCAATGGTAACAGAGTTCAACAAAGCGAGTATACAGTATATATAGCAGGCTTTCACAATCGATTCTATCAGTGAAAGGTGCCTTTGAATAGCAGAAGATGAAGCTCTGGATGCTGGCAGGGTTCATTCTTGCATTAGAAATCTTCTGGAAGGTTGAGAGTTCTATGGTCAAACTCGACAATGGTGGATATGAAGACATTGTCATCGCCATTAATCCAAGTTTACAAGAAGATGCTAAAATAATCACTAAAATCCAGGTACTTCCTATAAGTTACTCAGTAATTACATAGTAGATTGTAAGCTCATATGATGGTTCTCTTCTTGTATGTGCCTTTGCTCATTTGCATTGAATTATTAACTGCTTTGTAATGCATTGTGAAACTTCAATTAATGTCATGGCCACAGATAATGTTGCGTTAATCCATCTTTAATGTTTTTTCAGGATATGGTGAAGGAAGCAACTACATATCTGTTCTATGCCACAAAGAAAAGACTTTTTATAAGAAGTGTAAAAATCCTAATCCCTCCATCCTGGCCCAACAGAAACTACAACAAAAGTAAAACAGAGACCTACGACAAGGTTCAGTTCTTTACTGTTTTCCTGCATTATTATAGTAATTCATTCACTTAGGGCTGCAGTTTTATAACGTAATATGTAAACATGTAAAGTTAAAATGTTTCTTTTATATTTCTTCTGATTTAATGTCAACTCTTTACTGATAATGGTCACAGACAGAATGGGAGGCCCGGAGGTCTAATTTCTCCAGCTATGACAAAGAATAGAGTATGGTTGTGCTCAGCTGTTTTCTGAAAAGCCATAGAAGTCAATTGAAAGATCTATGGATGTGCACCTCTCCACTGACAGTAACTGCAGCATCGGTAGGATGAGATGATTAGGGACCCACTTTCTTCAGATAAGAGTGACCCCGTAGTGAGCCCCACATGTGACTTAGGCCGGCTTCACACTTGCGATTAACTCGCATGAGTGCAATGCGAGATTTTCTCGCATTGCACTCGGACACATGTTAATCAATGAGGCAGCTCCCATCTGCTATTTTTTTCTCAGTCCAAATCGGACTGAGAAAATATCGCAGCATGCTGCATTTTGGTGAGTTTCTCTCTTGTCTCTGCAATGCAACTCTATGGGAGCGGGTAAATAAACAGATGTCACACGGACAGCCCACACACCATCCTAGTGACATGCGTTTTTCTAAATACATTTATGACATGTTTCAGGAAATACTGGAAATGAGTGAGGTCTGTCATTGTCGGTCAATCTCTATCTCTGTCAGTCGGTCTCTCCCTCTCGGTCTCTATTCTCTCTCTGTCGGTCGGTCGGTCTCTCTCTCTCTCTCTCTCTATCTCTCTCTCTGTCCATGTCGGTCTCTCCCTCTCCCCCCCCCATCTCATACTCACCGATCCACGATCACCGGAGAAGGCGCTGCACGGCATTCACACTGTGGCGGCTTCTCTTTTGAAAAAGCCGGCCGCTCATTATTCCATCACGTATTCCCTGCTTTCCCCGCCCACTGGTGCCTATGATTGGTTGCAGTCAGACACGCCCCACGATGAGTGACAGCTGTCTCTCTGCAACCAATCACAGCTGCCGGTGGGCGGGTCTACATCGTGCAGTAAAAAAAAAAATAAATTTTAAAAAAACGCTGTGCGGTCCCCCCCAATTTTGATACCAGCCAGGGTAAAGCTATACGGCTGGAGGGTGGTATTGTCAGGATGGGGAGCCCCACGTTATGGGGAGCCCCCCAGCCTAACAATATCAGCCAGCAGCAGCCCGGAATTGCCGCATCCATTAGATGTGACAGTCCCAGGACTGTACCCGGCTCATCCCGAATTGCCCTGGTGCGGTGGCAATCGAGATAATAAGGAGTTAATGGCAGCCCATAGCTGCCACTAAGTCCTAGGTTAATCATGGCAGGCGTCTCCCCAAGATATCTTCCATAATTAACCTGTAAGTTAAAGGAAATAAATACATACACCCAAAAATACTTTATTTCAAATAAATGACCAAAAAAAACAACCTCATTCACCACTTCATTAAAGTTCCCAAATACAGCTCCAGGTCCGATGTAATCCACAGCGGTCCACGACGCTTTCAGCTCTGCTACATCGGAAGCTGACAGAGAGCGGCACAGACCAGACCGCTCTCTGTGAGCTCTCCGCAGCAACTGAAATGAGGCTATGTGTGCACGTTGCGTTGAGGTTCTTGCATTTCTAAACGCATCCTCTGGCAGTAATTGATTTATTGAAAGTTGCTTTTGGCCACAAAATAGCGCTAAAAACGCATGCGTTTTTACCGCGTTTTTGATGCGTTTTTAGCGCTTTTTGCATGCTTTTCCACCTGCGTTTTGACAGATGCGTTTTGAACATCAGGACACTGCTAAATAAAGTTTAATCTGTCAAACAGAATGAAAAAAGAGAAAAAAAACCCAAACTAATTAATATAATGAATTAATCATGAAAACAGACATATTTCATTAAATTATAGCGCTATAGCGCTATATAATTCTTATTTTTCATTAATTTAATTGTCGGATTATGTGTGTGTGTAAAGGCACATATGAAATCCTTTTGTTGATGGCCAAAAAGCATGCGTTTTGCTAGTCCAAAACGCATGTTTTCTGCACCTAAAAAGCAGGTAAAACGCTGGAATTGTGATGTTTCTTGGTTACTCCCTGTTTCTCATTGACTTCTATGTTATCTAAACGCACCTCAAATGGCAAAAACAATTGACATGCTGCTTTTATAAACGCATGGTTTTTGTCACTAAATATGCAAATTAAACGCAGCATTTTGAACTGCATGGTGGGCACAAGAAATCCCTATTTCTCATAGACTTTGCTGGGAAATCAAAACGCAGCCATTTTGGCACTAAAAAGGTGCAGTTGAAAACGCTGCAGAAAAGCATGAAAAAACGCACCGTGGGCACATAGCCTGAGTCGCGCTGTCAGCGATGACGTCACTAAGGTTACTCGCGGCCACAGATCTCAGCTAGAGGACTTCAGCTGTGGCCGCGGGTAACCTGAGTGACGGCACTGCTGATAGCGCCGATCACTTAAGTCACTCAGGGGATTTGCGGTCACCGGTGAGCCCTTCAGCAGTAACCGAAATCAGGCCATGACACACAGACAGAGCTGAGGGATGACAATGAAGTCGGGTGAACTTCATCCGACATCATTCTGATCCTGCGGCTCTGTCTGTGTCTACTGTCAGCGGCCATTCAGCTCTGCTACATCGCTCTGTCTGTGTCTGCTGTCAGCGGCCATGTAGCAGAGTTGAATGGCAGATGACATAGCTGCTGAAAAAAAAAACGGATCCCATACGGGTCACACACGGATTGCACATGGACTACAATCAATTGAAAAATCACAGGATCGCACTGCAGTTGCATTGCACACTGATCTAAACTTGAACAGAGCTCATGCAACTTTCTAGCATGAGACTCGGACCGATTTTACACGCACAAGTGTGATTCCAGTCTTATATGGCAAATCTTGTAGATGTGACATTAATGTGTATGATGAGAACACTGCTTATGCTATTTTAAGATATAAGGCAGGAATATGACCCAATTAGAGATTATTATACATACCAGCAATTAAAAGGAAAGAAATGCACATTAGTGCACAAAGGATAAAGGGTATTTAGTAATATAACAATCAGAGTGTATAATCAGGGGAGGATTAAGAGTAGCCAGGGCTGCGAGCAGTTTGGAAGGCATGGGCCTCCCAACCCCAATGTGTCATGCAACATTTCACACCATTGTAATGTGCAGCCCCCGTACCAGCTGCTGGTGCTGCTCGGATCCCGATCCGCAGGGTGGCTCGAGGGATTCTACCGGACCCGGGGGTTGCGCGGACACTTCGAATAAAAAGGGGACGTATTTGTACGGATTTACTGTTAAAAGTCTGTGACGCCACCCACGGTGTGTAGTGAAGGGTGGCACCACCGCTGCTGTTCTGGGACACCCGGGGGTGATGGGATGGCAGCTGGATGTTAACCCCTCCGTGGGTAGGGATGGATACCCTGGGGTCCAGTGTCTCTATGCCGGGGATAGTGACTGCAGGGGCCGGTGTGCCCGGTCAGACCAGGGGATGGTTGGTTACTCACGGTTGAATAAATCAAACAAGTCCAGTAAACCAAGGTGTTGGTGGCCGGCCACCGCGGCTGGGTGTACTCTGGTCCTGTGCTGGTGATCGGTGTCACTTTCCTCTTGCACTTTGTGTTTCTCTTGTGTTGATTTAACCCGTGTGGAATGGGAGAAATCCGCTCCCAGTGTGTTGTATACCTGAGGAGCCGTGCCCGCTGACACTGACCCTTGGGATCTACGGGTCCTGGCGGATGCCCTATCCCTCTCGGTGGGTGGTTGTCTGCTTTTGGGACTTTGGTTGGGACAGGACCTATAATCCTGCCCTCAATTGGTTAATTAGCTAGGCCGTCGGTTCCGGTCCTGGCTTCAGGGTCCAAGTACCCCCTCTGTGCACGGTTTCCGGGTCGGTTCTCCGGTGTCGGTACCGGCGGGCTACAACCCTGCCCCGGTCCACCTCGGATCTCCGGCAGCCGTCTTCCCGTCTCCTGTCAGACACGGATCACCATCTGCCACCTAGCCAGCACGCTGGGGCTCCAACCCGGCTGCCTTTCCTTTCTGCCCTGGCACTTCACTCTCTCCTCTCAACTACCTCACTCCACTTCCACCTTCACTGAACTTGAACTACGACTTGACTGATTCTTTTCCCGCCGCGGGTTCTCTAGACCCCTAGGTGGGCGTTCTCCATCTGCCTGGTCCCGCCCACTGGTGTATTTGTCCTACCCTAAGGGGGAGTGACTAGGATTTTGTCGGCTTCAGTGTAACCCTCTGTGGGAAGGTGTTGTGTGGGGGCCTGAACTGTGTGACTACCTGGTTTTGCCAGGGCGTCACATTAACACCCCGGGGTTGAGGGGTTTTCACCCGACACATCACTGGGCTAGGGGTGCAGATCCTCTGCGTCGTCACAGGCTGGCTTTGCCCAATTTCGTGACCTCGAGACGTACAGAAGGGAGGGAAGGCGGTCGATTGGATGGTAGGACAGGGGGAGAGGGCGGTAAAGACAGTGAGGAAAGTCTTTTCAGATTGTGATGCCACCTGTGATCCGCAGCCAGAGATGGGGACGCTGCTGCGGTTGCTGCTCTCCGGGGCTGATGGTGAAGATCGCAGCCGTGATGGTGTCAATCCCCACAGGTGGAGCAGGATCACCCCAGGGAGGATGAGGTAGGATGGATGGAGTGGTAGTAGTCCCCAATGGCGCTGCAGCGCTGAGCGCCGGCGCCGGTAAAGGAGAGGCAGAGACACGGGCTGCAGTTCCAGGTCTTTTTACTTATTGGTTGTTCAGGCGCTGCCCCAGAGTACCGTTCTCCTGCCGATCCCGAATCCGTGGAAGGTCAGATCCGCTGAGTGTCAGTCTATGGGCCCTTCCTCCTTTGATGCACTAAGTATCGAACCCCCGTGGCGTGAAGCACTTGGGGATCCCGATGTCAGTAAAGTATCCCGTTCTGTATGCTGATAGCGTGGTTCCGATGGGGGGCTGGTCCAAGACCTCAGCCCAGGTTCCTATATGCTATTTGGCTGCAGACTCAGTGGGACAGGTCCAGTGACTTTTCTAGGTGTTACCGCAATCCTTGCAGAGTTGGTAGACAATGTTAAGTATGCCTGCCCTAGGGTTCGGTACCCCGACAGCGCTGGTCCTATTGAAGCAGCTGCCTGCTTCTCTCCAGTGACCGTGTTGAAACGCCTTTGCCCAAAGAGCTGCCTCGCAGCACGTCTGCTCTGCTCTGTGTCTGTAGCTGTTCTCTTCCTGTTGTAGTTGTGTTGTGTGTTCTAAGCTGTGGCCCCCAGCCGCTGCCACCGGCTAGTTCACTACTCTCACTAGGTCAATCTGCTCTTCCCACTGTGTGTTCCTGACTTCCCCTGGTGGTTGCTTCTCCCTGACCCTGGGTCTCAGCTCCAGTGGATCGGGGAGCCCCTGGTGCGGTGGCATCCTGTAAACCCAACCGCTGTAGTGACCCCCTACTGTGACCCAACCCTGGCCCGGTCTCCATTGGGGAGGGCAACCCACTGTAACTGTGTATGTTGGTGGAACCGGTACCGATCTTCCTTGTACCCAGGATAAGTACTACACCCTAATGGGGGTGCAGTACCCTGTAGCGCCTGAGGCCTCAGGGGCGCCAAACCATCACCTTGATAGATCATGTGATATGCATTAAACACGTGACCTAAGTGCACATCTGTAGACATACAATGAGAAAGACAGCAATTTTTTTTCCTTATTTACATCACTAAACATAACATAGCGCTATGCATAATAGAGCAGAGGTGGGCAATTAATTTTATCGAGGGGCAACATGAGAGATCGTGACCGGTGGAGGGTTGACCCAGAAGGCTGAAATTAATTCTGCTCAATATTAGCATTAACATATAAATTATAATTATTATTTTATATTAATTGTATCCCTTAATATTGAGCAGAATTATGCTGACACCCCCCTATATGCTGTGTGCGCCCACACACTGCCACACTATATACAGTATGAGACCCCACATAGTCCCTAATTACAGTATGAGCCCCTACATAGCCCCTATGCATGAGCACCACATAGTCTCCTATACAAAGCAGGAGCCCCCACATAGCCTCCATTATACAACAGGAGCCTCACACTGCCTCCTATATATAGCAGGAGCCCCCATTCTGTCTCCTATATACAGCAAAAGCCCTACATTGCCTCCTATATGCAGCAGGATCCCCACATAATTTACTAAACACAGCAGGAGCCCCCACATAGCCTTCTAACTACAGCAGGAGCCCTCACATAACCTCCTATACACAGCAGGAACTCCCACATTGTCTCCAATATAAAGCAGGATCCCCACACAATCTACTATATACAGCAAGAGCCACAATATAGCCTACTAAATACAGCAGGAGCCCTCACATAAACTACTATGTACAGCAGGAACCCCCACATAGCCTCAAATATAGTGCAGGAGCCTGTCATAGCCCCTAATTACACTATGAGCCCTCACATGGCCCCTATATACATCAGGAGTCCCCACATAGCTTCCTTTATACAGCATTAGCTTCCAAATAGCCTACTACCGTGTTTCCCCAAAAGTAAGACAGTGTCATACATTCTTTTTACCCCCAAAAGTCCCACTATGTCTTACTTTCGGGGTATGTCTTATATTGGAAAAAAAATGTCGATTTTTGTTTTAACTATAAAATTAACATTTATTAACAACCTGAACAGTATGGTATTCAGCACAAAAGTTTTATAAAAGCAAGTGCTAAGAATGTCTTGTTACAACCGTATCATGACGGTATTTCCATGTATAACATGTAAAACAATGAAAAATGGTAAGAACGAACAGTCTGAATATGTTATACTGGAAGATAAAACAGATTTATTCCATGACAACCATGTCATCATCTTCAGGAACATCATCATAAACATCCACACTCTGAGGTTCTGGATTTTCTTGGGACTCTCGGGACTCCATTTCCTGCTGAAATATTGGCCCATATTTCTCATGGGTAGCAACGGCACTGTCCTGAAATGAGTAGGTCTTGTCCAGGTAGCCAGCTCGCAGTGCATTTGCAACGCAGGTGTCAGTGATCTTATCCCATGAATTCTTCACCCAGTTCACAATCTCTGGCAGTCTGGGCTTCACAAAGTTCCCACGTACATTTCTCTCCATTCGGTTTTCAATGTAGTCATTGATTTCCGCACGCAGATAGTCCTTGAACGGCTTGTTAATGGCGATATCCAGAGTCTGGAGATAAGCCGTCATCCCTGCAGGAATCATGATTTGGTCGATTCCCCGCTCATGAAGGAAGTTTTTCATGTTTTTAGCGCGGTGTGTGCTGGCTGCATCCCAGATCAGCATCCCTCTTTTATTCCCTTGCATAACAAGCGACAGCATTAAATCAAGCCACTTCCTTATAACAGCTTGTGTGGCCCAGGCTTTTCCAGTTTCCAGCACATAAATGCCAGAAACCCGCTCAATCTTGTCCTTCTTGCCCTTTGCAATGAGTAGCGGTGTTACTTTAGTGCCATCCAGACGAATCCCCAAAATGCAGGTGACACGTGCACTTTCATAAGCGGTGGAGGGAACGTACACTGAGGAGGCACCTCGTTGATCAATGGTGGTTTGAGCTGCTTGGCCCATTGTCACGCTCCCGGTGTCCCAGCAGCCCTCGTTACCCACTGAGCCGGTTCCTGCATCGCACCACCGCTCCATACCCACTGATCCAGTCGTACCTGCATTGCACCACCGCTCTGTACCCACTGATCCAGTCGCACCTGCATTGCACCACCGCTCTGTACCCACTGATCCAGTCGCACCTGCATCGCACCACCGCTCCGTACCCACTGATCCGGCCTCACCGTCATTGCACTGCTCCTTACCCACTGATCCACTCCATGTGTCCACCGGTCATGGCTGCCGCTCCCGCTCGTGCTCTCCTGTGTCCTGCTCCTGGTCTCATGAGTCTGACTCTGAGTATTAGCCTCATGCCTCTGTATAGGACCAGGCCGCGCCCACTCTCCTGGTTTTATGGACCCAGCACACCTGAAGCAGGAAGTGACCTACGGCTGTGCTGGATATATAAGACTGGCCCTTCCATAGGGGCGTTGCCTGATCAACGTGTCTGGAAGCTTTGTCTTTTGAGCTAGGTGCTCAGGCCCCCTGGTGCCGTGTCCTGTAGACTCCTTGTCTTTGCTCCCTGGTACCTGTGCCTGTTTCCTTACCGTCCTGAAGAACTCTGTGACTCTGCTGACCTGGTTATACCTGTCCCTGCCACGCCAGTGCTCCGGCTGCCGTGTACCCTGCCCCCCGGTGGGATACTCGGTCCAGTGGATCCACCTCCTGGGCCCATCAGTCCTCCTGGTCCTGACACCCATGAACACAGCAGTTTCATCCATGGCGATCATGTTGCAAAGACTGTATTTAGAGAAGTCCATGTCATCCACAAACTTCTTGTAGGCAAATGTACGTTTAACAATCTCAGCATCTTCCAGCCTAAAGAGGGTTGTGGATCTTCTCAAAGACAGGTCATTGCGTTCAAGAAAGTTATCCACCCAGTGCTGTGATGCCTTGAATTGTTCAGGGGAAATGTCAAACTGTGGTGCCACTTCAAGGGCATATTCCTGAATCTGAGCCCTGGTCACCACCAATGTCTTTGCTCTCCTGTCTGCAACCCACTCAGAGACCAGGCTTTCCAGCTCTGTATACATTGGTTGCCGACCACATCCAATCTTGCGCTTTTTAGCCATTCCGCTCTCCACTTTTTCACTCAGGTTAGTGTATTCTGCACGCCATTTTTGGAGCAGTCGGTGATCCAACATTTTCTCCTTGCAGAACTCCACTACATTTTTGCCCCAAGATTCTTCGACAATCGCTTTTTTATACTCCACGGTGTAGCTCTTCCTTTTACCACTGGAACCGGACGTGCTCATGTCTAGGGCCAAAAATATAGCGTACGGTATAAGCATTGCTTATGGTTCCATATCACAGTCTCCCATAGGGTTACAGCCCCATACAGTATCCCACACAACCTTCCATAGGGTTGCAGCCCCATACAGTATCCCACACAGTCTCCCATAGGGTTACAGCCCCATACAGTATCCCACACAGCCTTCCATAGGGTTGCAGCCCCATACAGTATCCCACACAGTCTCCCATAGGGTTACAGCCCCATACAGTATCCCACACAGCCTTCCAAAGGGTTGCAGCCCCATACAGTATCCCACACAGTCTCCCATAGGGTTACAGCCCCATACAGTATCCTACACAGCCTTCCATAGGGTTGCAGCCCCATACAGTATCCCACACAGTCTCCCATAGGGTTACAGCCCAATACAGTATCCCACACAGCCTTCCATAGGGTTGCAGCCCCATACAGTATCCCACACAGCCTTCCATAGGGATGCAGCCCCATACAGTATCCCACACAGCCTTCCATAGGGTTGCAGCCCCATACAGTATCCCACACAGCCTTCCATAGGGTTGCAGCCCCATACAGTATCCCACACAGCCTCCCATAGGGTAACAGCCCCATACAGTATCCCACAGCAATCGCAGCAAGTCTCCATGCAATGTACCGTATGGGGACTTGCCGCGATTGCGCCGTAAGTGTACCGCAAGTTAAGAAAACTTTACATGGTGCATTTTGTGAATTGCTTACTTGGTACCGTAATGGCGATCGGATCAATTCCTCTGCGGTGCTGGGTAGAGGTGTGGCTTCTTCTTCCTCATGTAGGAGCCGCTGGGCCAATCAGAGGGGCCACCAGTGGCTGCACATGAGGGCACTGAGGCTGCATGTTTTTGTATGTTGTCCATGGTCCTGATGGACCACGGACAACATTACTGCGTCTCCCACGGCCTCCACATCCCTCCGCTCATTCCGCTCCAGATCAGTCCGCATCCCGCTCTAACCATCCGCATCCCGCTCTAACCGTCCGCATCCCGCTCTAACCGGCCACATCCCGCTGTTAATGCAGCAAAAGGTACCGGTACTATGGCTTATATTTTTCCAACGTACAGTTTACTATGTCTTACTTTCGGGGTACGTCTTAGCTGACCCCCCTAAAACTCCCACTACGTCTTACTATCGGGGGTGTCTTACTATCGGGGAAACAAGGTATATACACCAGAAGCCCCACACAGCCTCCTATATACAGGAGGAGCCCATAGATAGCCAACTATATACAGCAGAAGCTCCCACATAGCTTCTTATATACATCAGGAGGCCCACATAACCCCTATATACAGCAGAAGCCCCCACACATGCCCCTATATACAGCAGGAGACCCAAAATAGCCTCTTATATACAGCAAAAGTCCCACATAGCCTTCTATATACTGCATGAGCTCCCAGATAGCCTTTATATACAGCATGAGCCCCTATATAGTCACTAATTACCCTACAAGAACCCACATGGTCCCTATGCATGAGCCCCACATAGCTTCCTATATAGGACGTACTACATCTTCTAAAAATCAAAACATTAAATAATTATATCTTCATCGGTATAGTTGCAATATACAGTGGGTACAGAAAGTATTCAGACTCCTTTACATTTTTCACTCATTGTTTAATTGTAGCCATTTGGTAAATTTAAAAAAAGTTCATTATTTTCTCATTAATGTGCACTCTGCACAAATTTATTAAACAAGAAAAACTGAAATATCACATGGTCATAAGTATTCTAACCCTCTGCTCAGTATTAAGTAGAATCACCTTTTGAGCTAGTACAGCCATGAGTCTTCTTGGGAATGATGGAACAAGTTTTTCACCCTTAGATTTGGGGATCCTCTGCCATTCTTCCTTGCAGATCCTCTCCAGTTCGGTTTTTCAACAACATGTGATCCTAGAGGTAACCAGCAGGCGGCAGAGTTTAAAGGGAACCTGTCACCAGATTTTTCCCTTTTAAACTAAAAGAATCACCTTCTGCAGCTCCCCAGCTGCATTCTATGAAGGTGCACCTTGTTCCCAGACTCCCCTTCCAGACCACAAAAATAACTTTATAAAACCTGGCCGTTAGGTATGCTAATTACCTGTGTTGGCCAGATGGGCGGGCTCGTTTTCTGCTCCTGTCCCCCCCCTCCTGCCGCTGATCGCCATCCTTCTTTCTTGATTGATGTGATGATGCCTCCGTCATCATCCTCGTTGAATTTTTAAATCTCACGCCTGTGCAGTTATGTTGGCTCGTGCTTGCGCAGTTCGCTCTGCCATAACGCGGGCAGAGCAGAAAACATAGCTGCCCTCGCTTGCGCCGTGAGCTAAATGCGCAGGCGCGAGATTTTGGGTGGGTACGAGGATGGCGCTGGTCATGCACAGTGCCACCCAACTCTTGCTAGATTGACCAATAATGAGCACACAGCTGGTTGACGCCCGAGCCTGCCTGTGTAACGGTATGTCCACACTTTGCGTTTTCACCTGCATTTCACCTGCTTTTCAACAGCGTTTTGAACTGCAGCGTTTTCATGCCAAAAGGCATGCGTTTTGATTTTCCAGCAAAGTCTATGGGAAAAGTGGATTCTTGTCCGCACTTTGCAGTTCAAAACGCTGCGTTTAATTTGCATAATTTTGGGCAAAAACTCTGCGTTCAAAGAAGCAACATGTCAATTGTTTTTGCCATTTGAGCTGCGTTTTGCTAACATTGAAATCAATGAGAAGTTGCAAAAAGCAAGCAACATCAAAATTCCAGCGTTTTACCTGCTTTTTAGCTGCAGAAACAATGCGTTTTGGACTACCAAAACGCATGCTTTTCTGACATCAAAATAATGGAATTATATGTCCCTTTACAAACACACATAGTCCGACAATTAAAATAAAGAAAATTATTTAATTATTGATATTTTAGCCAAAAATAGTATAAAACCGCTATAATTTTATTAAATATAACTATTTTCGTTATGATTTACATAATTATATTTGTTTTCTTTTTTTTCCCCTTTTTTCATATTGTTTGTATATTAAAACTTTATTTTGTTGTGTCTTTGTGTTCAAAATGCATCTGACTTTAGGCAATGGAAAAGCATGTAAAAAGCGCTAAAAACGCAGCTAAAACGCGGTAAATACGCACGCGTATTTATCGCGTTTTGATGTTAACTTTGGCAAAAGCAATTTCTGCCAAGATATTCGTTCTGAACTGCAACTAGGATGACGCAAAGTGTGGACATAGCCTTAGGCCGCTCTCACATCAGCGGCATTTTGCCGGAAAGCTGGCACAAATGCGTTTCAGTTCCATTCATTTACAATGGAATCGCAGCAAGATGTGAGAGCAGCCTAACTCAGAAACACCAGAGAAACCATATGGAGTGTCAGAATCTGTAGTGTGAACAGCATCTCATGCCGCCATGACACTCGATGAGTTTTGAGCAAAACTCCGTGTGACAGTAATCCAGATGATGCGGATATTTTTCACATGCAGTGGAGAAGACGCTTGAAGTTAATTTTTTGGCAAAATGTTCTGCAACTAATATAATCATATGCAAAAGAAATTGGTGCTATGCTGTAAATTCAGTTTATTTATTTTGGGGCTTTAGTGGCTTTGTGTATCTGTGACAAATTTAGAAGACATTTCGCAACATATTTTTTTTTCCTCAGACTATTGAATGTCAAAAGTGCATGGCAGTTAACTCTCTGAATACTAATTTGAGGAAGAATGAGATAAATAATATGATAATTTGCAAACAGTCCTGATGAAAAAAAAAAACCAAACCCACAAAAATTAAAACAAAACCCTAAGTAAATATATCTGCAAATTGGGATTCTGATCTGGCATATATCCTAAGTCATATGCAAAGGATTGTTAAAAATCCACTTGTGACTTTTAGGATCGCTACTTCCAATAGGTGGCGCTGCGCTAGAGTTTGTCTCCTTTCCTGGAGAGACAATTTGAATATTACCCAGAGGGGCATTGCAGCTATAAGTCCCCTTACTGGCAGCCAGACTGGCTTGCATAGTCTCCTTAAAGAGAATAGTGTTCCCCCGTGGTCCCCACATAGCTTCTCATGAGCCAGATCAGACACCCCATACTTTGCACTGACGAGGGGCAAGCACCCCGAAACACTGTGTCTGCAAATTGGGATTCTGATCTGGCATATATCCTAAGTCATATGCAAAGGATTGTTAAAAATCCACTTGTGACTTTTAGGATTGCCACTTCCAATAGGTGGCGCTGCGCTAGAGTTTGTCTCCTTTCCTGGAGAGACAATTTAAGTAAATATGGGCACCCTGGGTTAAATACTGGAAAAACTGATAACCAATTACCAATCAATTATTTTTTTTCACACTACTACTCTTTTCACTTGTGTAAACACACCCTGGCAATGATTAATTCTAGTGAGATTACCTTGTAGTTTAAGGCGGCATTCACATTAATAACAATAATAAAGATGTTCTGTATATATCACTGAATTTACAAGGATTAGTGTGAGCTGAAGTTCTAGATGCCAGTTATCAGTTGCATTGGCCCATTATTATAGGATGACTAAATAAACAGATTAAGGCCGGAGTCACACTTGCGAGTGCTTCGCGTGTATTCTCACAGGAGCGGGTCTGTTGCATGCATCTCTATGCAGCTGAGATGCTCCTGTCCGCAGAGTATGCAGCCGTGCCAGGTGACGCAACGCGAGACTCGCGCAAGATACACGTGAAGCACTCGCCGGCCTAACAAGAAAAAACAAGTGTGCAAGGATTTCAGCAGACTCTTGAAAAGAAG
The DNA here is from genome assembly GCF_048569485.1 of Anomaloglossus baeobatrachus. Lineage (NCBI taxonomy): Eukaryota > Metazoa > Chordata > Amphibia > Anura > Aromobatidae > Anomaloglossus > Anomaloglossus baeobatrachus. The sequence continues at coordinate 174,437,025 of NC_134360.1, read as the reverse complement.
CAGAAATCAGCAACTTTACATTGGGTTCACTCAAATTTTAACGTAATAAGGTGGGCTTCTATAGTTTCCAATACAGACAAAGCAGTGGGAGAAGCTTGGTGCAGCAGCAGACTGCCTCTCAGCCAGAAATAATTTATAAATAGCTTATTATTACCCTATTCATATTGCAATCATTGTTTTACACCATTTACATTGACTAATGTTCTGAATATATTCCACCTAGGCTGATGTCATTATTGCTAGCCCTTACCTGAAATACAGAGACGATCCATATACCTTACAATATGGACGCTGTGGGGAACCAGGAAGGTACATCCACCTAACACCTAATTTCTTACTGGATGAGAGTCTAATCTCAGTGTATGGACCTCGAGGTATGGAAACTTAGAACGGAATTTTTAAAGGTTTTCCACCACTGTGGTACAAATGATGACATGTTCTTGGATAGGTCATTAATGTCAGATTGACACCTACCACCTTCAACCTACAGCGGTTACCACCTCCAGCGACACTGGATGTACAGTATATATAAACTGTTTACAGAACTGGAGCAGAACAGCTCTGTACACGGTTTAGTGCCTGCTCAAAGATACTAGTCTCATTCACAGGTATGAACACTGTTCATTTGAATTGACCCTCTGAATTTCCTGCACAGATCCTAATCTGCTCTCCTATTCTGTCTTCACACTTAAAGCTGTTTCTGATATTGGTATGTTAAACTGACCTATCTCTGCTGTGTAATTAGTTATGTGTTGTCTTCTCTCCTGTGAGTTGTTTCCATACATGGTGTAACTCTTTGATCTGCTTCCTTCTCTCTTGCTCACCTGCTGTTCATCTTGTGTAATGAGACTGGTATAAATTTAGGGCACTAGGTCTGTGTACCTTGGTCTGTGTACTTCTACAAGTGCTTCATAAGTGCTCAGAAATATACCAGAAATGTCCCAGAAGTGACCAGAAGGTGAATTCTACTTCTTTAACTGTGTGTCTTTCACTTGCACTTTGTTCCTTCCCCCTTATTCCCACTTGAAAACCCAATTCACACCATGTTCACTTATGCCCTCACAGTCTTTGCTCCACTCCTCCTCACTCTCCTTCGCTATCCCCAAACCCCAGCACTCTCCAAACAAATATTCATCTCCCCTTCCCTCTTACCTCCCCACCTGTCCTCATCTGCTGACCTGCTCCTAAACCTCAGATCGCTTCTAGTATCGCGCAGACCAGGCCGTCCACTCTCCTTCTCCCACCTGCTCTCCCTTTCTCTACTTCTCCTCACTGCTGGTGACATATCTCCCAATCCTGGACCCCCACAGATCAGACACTCCTCTTTATCACCCCCCTATCGCTCCCCATCTAGTAGTAACTACCGCAACCTCTCCAACATAAAATCCATTCCCCTCTCTGCCACTCCGCAGCCCCCTCTCTCTGGAGCGCTCTGGAATGCCCGTTCCGTCTGTAATAAACTGCACTTCATTCACGACCTCTTTACCTCTAGCAATCTATCCTTTCTGGCCCTCACCGAAACATGGCTGACACCATCCAACACTGCCTCCCCTGCTGCGCTGTGCTACGGCGGCCTTCACTTCACCCACACTCCTCGCCCTGGCAATAGACAGGGTGGAGGAGTGGGCCTCCTCCTTTCTAACAACTGCAGCTTCACCCCAATGCCACCTCTACCCTCCCTTGTCCTGCCTTCCTTTGAAGTGCACTCTGTCCGCATCTATTCTCCCTCCAACCTCCAAGTGGCCGTCATATACAGACCCCCGGGCCCAACCACTGCCTTTATCGACCAGTTCTCTGCCTGGCTTCTACACTTTCTCTCTGCTGACATCCCCACAATCATCATGGGTGACTTCAACATCCCCACTGACACCCGCCAGTCAGCGGCCTCCAAACTCCTCTCCCTCGCCTCATCTTTTGGTCTAACTCAGTTGTCTGCCTCTGCCACCCACAAAGATGGCCACACACTAGACCTTATCTTCACCCGTCTCTGCTCTCTATCTAACCTCACCACCTCCCCTCTCCCCTTATCTGACCACCATCTGCTTACCTTTTCAGCCCTGTCCTCCTCACCTGCCCCCCCTGTCCAGCACGTATCACACCCCCGCAGAAACCTTGCACACATCAACATACACACCCTTTCTGACTCTATCCTACCGCTGTCCTCCATATCTTCACTCCACGACACAAACAGTGCCACCATTTTCTACAACGCCACTCTCACATCAGCTATTGATTCAGTCGCTCCTCTTGTGAACGGCAGAGCAAGACGAATCAATAGACAACCCTGGCACAACAGCCTCACTAAAAAACTACGGCAAGTGTCTAGAGCCGCAGAGCGGCGCTGGAAGAAAACGCACTCCCAGGAAGACTTCACCACATTCAAAAATGCAATTCACACATTTCGCTTGGCCCTTACCTCGGCTAAACAGAATTACTTCAAAAACCTCATATCCTCTTTAACACACAACCCCAAACAGCTATTTAATACTTTTACCTCCCTCCTTCGCCCACCGCTGCCCCCTCCAACCTCCCTCATCTCCGCAGAAGAATTTGCCACATATTTCAAAGAAAAGATCGACCAAACCAGACAAGTCTTTTCTGCTGAACCACCACAACCCCTTCATATAACAGACCACTGCCCCTCCCCCATAAACTTCCTCCCCACTATCACCGAAGGGGAGCTTGCACATCTTCTCTCAAAAGCGCACCTCACTACATGCGCACTTGACCCCATCCCATCCCACCTCCTCCCCAACCTCACCACTATCCTTATTCCCGCCTTATCCCATCTCTTCAACCTCTCTCTAACAACTGGTACCTTCCCTTCTGCCTTTAAGCATGCAACAGTCACACCTATCCTAAAGAAACCTTCCCTCGACCCAACCTCTACTACCAGCTATCGACCCATATCGCTACTCCCACTTGCCTCAAAACTCCTGGAACAGCACGTCCATGCTAAACTTTCCTCCCACCTCTCCTCTAACTCTCTCTTTGACAACCTACAGTCCGGCTTCCGTCCACATCATTCCACTGAAACTGCCCTGACTAAAATCACAAATGACTTACTTACCGCCAAAGCTAACAACCACTTCTCTGTACTCCTACTTCTAGACCTATCCTCAGCCTTTGACACTGTTGACCACTCCCTGCTACTACAGATCCTCTCTTCTCTTGGTGTCAGAGACCTCGCCCTCTCTTGGATCTCTTCATACCTCTCCAACCGCACTTTTAGGGTCTCCCATTCCCACACAACCTCTTCATCCCGTTCTCTCTCTGTTGGTGTCCCTCAAGGCTCTGTCCTGGGACCCTTACTTTTTTCTATCTATACATTTGGCCTGGGACAACTCATAAAGTCCCATGGCTTCCAGTACCACCTATATGCCGATGACACTCAGATCTACCTCTCTGGTCCAGATGTCACATCTCTGCTGTCCAGAATCCCAGAGTGCCTATCTGCTATATCTTCCTTCTTTTCCTCTCGCTTCCTAAAGCTCAATGTGGCCAAAACTGAACTGATCATCTTTCCTCCATCTCCCCCGCACTCTCCACCTGATCTATCCATTACAATTAATAACATCACGCTCTCCCCAGCACCCAAAGTTCGGTGCCTCGGAGTGACCTTTGACTCTGCCCTGTCCTTCATACCGCACATCCAATCCCTCACCACCTCCTGCCGTTTTCAACTCAAAAATATCTCCAGAATCCGTCCTTTCCTCAATCCCCAATCCACAAAAATGCTAGTGCATGCCCTCATAATCTCCCGCATCGACTACTGCAACATCCTCCTCTGTGGTCTCCCTGCTAACACACTCGCCCCTCTCCAGTCCATCCTTAACTCTGCTGCCCGACTGATCCACCTCTCTCCTCAATACCACCCCGCTTCTCCTCTCTGCAAGTCCCTCCACTGGCTCCCAATCTTCCACCGTATCCAATTCAAATTACTAACACTGACCTACAAAGCTATCCATAATCTGTCTCCTCCATATATCTCTGAACTAATCTCTCGCTACACTCCAAAACGTAACCTCCGGTCCTCCCAAGATCTCCTTCTATCCTCCTCTCTCATTCGCTCCTCATGCAACCGACTCCAAGACTTCTCCCGAGCATCCCCAGTCTCCTGGAACTCACTGCCTCAACACGTCAGACTATCTACTACACTTGCAAACTTCAAACGGACCCTGAAAACTCATCTGTTCAGAAATGCCTATAATCTACAATGACCTCACCGCCCCACCACCGTGCGGAGCTGCCGCCCCACCACCGTGCGGAGCTGCCGCCCCACCACCGTGCGGAGCTGCCGCCCCACCACCGTGCGGAGCTGCCGCCCCACCACCGTGCGGAGCTGCCGCCCCACCACCGTGCGGAGCTGCCGCCCCACCACCGTGCGGAGCTGCCGCCCCACCACCGTGCGGAGCTGCCGCCCCACCACCGTGCGGAGCTGCCGCCCAACCTACACCCCACCTACTGTCTCCTCCCCAAAATCCTTTAGGATGTAAGCCCGCAAGGGCAGGGCCCTCTTCCCTCTGTGCTAGTCTGTCTATTGTAACGTGTATATGTATTCTGTATGTAACCCCCTCATGTACAGCACCATGGAATCAATGGTGCTCTATAAATAAACAATAATAATAATAATAATAATACTAGGAGCTGAGCTGCAGTACCAGGAGCTGCCACTGAGCAGTGTATAGAGCTGTTCTGTTCCAGGTTGGAAAAGCCGCTAAGGCTGCTTTCACACATCCGGTGTTTGCAGAGCGGCCAATCCGGCTCTAAAACCTATGCAACAGATGCGGCAATAAAACCGCATCCTTTGCATAAGTTTTTACATGCAGCCCGTCCGGTTTTTCCCGGTTGCGGCTGGCTACTGAGCATGCGCAGTGCAAAAAAACGCATGCGGCGGCCGGATGCGGTTTTTGCCGTAGGACGCCGGATGCGGCGTCCATAGGCATGTATTGGAAATTGCGCCGCATCGCCTGGATGTGGCGCGATGCGACGTTTTTCACCGCACAAAAAAACCTGCCAGGCAACGTTCCATCTGGCCGCCACATGGGCTAAATATGCCGCATCTGGCAAAACCCGGACAGAACGCAAGGCCATGTGTCACAATGCGGCGCTAATGTAAGTCTATGCGGGAAAAAACGCAACTGGCGGCAAAAAAGAAACGGTTGCATTTTTTCTGCAAAGTGCCGGATTGTGCCGCTCAGCAAAAACCGGATGTGTGAAAGCAGCCTAATAAAGCAGATAACAGCTGATCTAAGGCTACTTTCACACAACAGTTTTTTCCATCAGGCACAATCCGGAAAAAAAACAGATAAAACGGATCCGGCGCTGGATCCGTTTTATCCCCATTGATTTGTATTAGCGCCGGATTGTGCTGGATGGTATTTCGTTGCATCCAGCTTTTGCCGCATCCGGCGTAATTGGCTAATGTAGCGGCCAGATGGAACGTCTCTTGTAACGTTTTTGTCTCTGACAAAAAAAACCGCATCGCACCGGATCAGGCGCTGTACAGCGTAATTTACAATGGAAGCCTATGGACGCCGGATCCGGCATAATGTGCAAAAAACTGATGCGGCTGCCGGATCCATTTTTGAAACTGAGCGTGCTCCAATTTATTGTAAAAAAACGGATCCTGCAAAAAAATGGACGAAATGGATGCAAAAACTGATGTGCCGGATCCGTATTTCGACAGATCCGGTATACCGGATCCATAAAGAAAAAGGATCCGGCTCATCCATTTTTGCATATTCTGCACCGGATCCGTTGGATCAGGCACACGCCGGATTATGCCTGATGCCAAAAAACTGATGTGTGAAAGTAGCCTTTGGACACCGACTGATCTGATATTGAGATTCTATTTTTCGGATATATTGTCACTAGTAAAGTAGTGGAGAACCCGTTTAATATTCGTTTAGAGCAAATAAACTGATGTTGATGTTAAAGTAAATGTGTTATTTTTTTTATTTGGATCAATAGTATAAAACATGCAGAATTATATATTTAGAGACTGATTCTGTAATGAGTAAAGTGCAGGAAACTGTGCTTGTTAATTTGTGTTTTTATGGCACAGCATTTTACAGTCTTATAATCACATTACATTTAGTGCATTCCCCCCAACCCCTTAAAAGGGTTGTTCCCATTGAGAAGATCCTATCCCACTATGTAGTAGGTGCAATAATAAGAATATTAGCAAATACCTCCAATGAGAAATGTAGTATAGTTTCCTGATAAGCTATGTCACTCCTCATATGCAGGGCATAGCAGGAGCTTAGGTATCCATGGTTATGACCCCTAGTAATTAACTAATTGCCCCTAAATGTGTAGCTGTAACCTTGGATACTAAGCTACTGTAATGCCCTGCACACAAGGTAAATGACATGGTTTTCAGAAGAACTATATGGCATTTCTAATTGGAGGTATTTGCTAATATTATTATTATTATTATTATTATTATTATTATTATTATTATTATTCCTACTACATATTGGGATAGGATCTGGGAGATGGGAATACCCCTTTAATTTCCTTTATATTGTATTTTTCTTTGAGCCACTATATAACATTGACATCTATTTTTGTAATGATGTAAAAATATGAAGCTTTATATAAACAATAGGTTAAAAATTCTTAATATTTCATTGAGCGCCGGTCATGTTTGGTAACACACACGTTATTTATTTTATTGTCTAAAGGAAGAGTGTTTGTCCATGAATGGGCCCACCTACGATGGGGTGTCTATGACGAGTACAGTGCAGACACTCCTTACTACATCGCAAGAAATGGAAAAGTAGAGGCAACGAGGTACCCACAGTATTTTAGTATTTATGTATAGAATGGTGAAGGTGACCTAAGTTCATTGTAAATTGGTTTCCATTATAGCATTGATAACATTATAAGAAAGGGAAGTTACCAAATTATTTTTTAAGGTTGACCCTACATATAATAATTTCAATACATTTTATAGATTTTTTTGTATCTTCACCTGTGAGATGAGCTGGGATGATCAGGTGCGTGTAGTGTACATTTACAAAGTAGTTAATAAATTTAAAAAAAAAATAAGGGAAAATATTTTCACACAAAGTGAATATAACGGGAGAAGAAACGCTTGTGGATGTGGACTCACTGCACCACGGGCCGAGCTTACCCTGGAGGGGCGTAATTGACTACCGAATTTTCACTAGAGTCTTTGATGGTGAGGATAGGCTGGGCCACAGGTAGTCACAAGGCAACACTTGCAGTCCCTGGGACAACAGCAGCTGACCAATGGATCAAAAAGGTGTACGTGGTACAGAGGGTGCAGGCAGAGACATCCGAGATCAGGGTCGTAGCAGAGGTCACTAGTGGAGAGGTCGGATAAATGAGAAGGCAAGCCAGGTCAGGAAACAGAAGAGACGACGTTAGAAGCTCCTTGCAGGAAAATTGACAGAAAAGTGAGTAAGCGAGGAGTGGGGGCTGGCACGGCCTAATGAAGTCCCTGCTGCTTGGAGATTGGACACAGAACATACACTCTGCAAGACACAGAGGGGTTAAATTCCTGCAGAGTCTGACCACATCTCACTATAGCCAGGTAGGAGCTCACCAGAAGAAGGAGGATGCAGTAGAGTTGGAAAGGCTGCAGGAGACAGTTCAGAGAGGCAAACCAAAGCTGGGAAGATCAGAGCAGTGATGACAGTGAGTAGCGCTTACCACATGTAAGAGTCACCAGCACGATACAGAGATGATTGACTGTGTCTCTCTTCCAAGGAGATGATGAGATATTAGATGCAGATAGGAAAGGTAAGAAAGGAAAACAAACCTCCTGCTTGGTGGACGTAAGCATCCTAGTCTCAATCGGCAACCTGAGACCATAGTTGTGCCATTCTTCAGCGCTCATCGCCTCAGGTTGCAGCATGATAATGCACCACCCCATGTTGCAAGGATCTGTACAGAATTCATGAAAGCTGATAACATCCCAGTTCTTGCATGGCCAGAATACTCACCGGACATGTCACCCATTGAGCATGTTTGGGATTCTATGGATCGAAGTATTCGACAGTATGTTCAAGTTTTTGCCCATAATCAGTAACTTCGCACAGCCATTGGAGAGGGGTGGACCAATATTCCACAGGCCACAATTAACAATCTGGTTATCTGATGCCCCTTGGACCTCACAATACTGTAAAACTGCACATTTTAGAGTGGCCTTTTATTGGGGCCAGCTTAAGGCCCACCTGTGCAATAATTATGCTATTCAATCGGCATCTTGATATACCACACCTGTGAGGAGGATGGATTATCTCGGCAAAAGAGAAGTGATCATTTACACAGATTTAGACAAATTTGTGAACAATATTTGAGAGAAAAAGGCCCTTTGTGTACATAAGAAAAGACTTAAATCTTTGAGTTCAGCTCATGAAAAGTGGGAGCAAAAACAAACGTTTTGCGTTTATATTTTTGTTCAGAGTATATTTTTAGAAACATTGCCTACTTTTTGGATTAAATATATCTAATTTAATAGCTTCATTCCTCTTGTTCTATAAACCGCATCCCCAAAGCCATACACTACCTGTAACAGGTGCCCAATCAGCCTCCATAAGCGATTGGTGGTGGCAGTTAGTAGTAGTTTTTCTTTGGATATACAGTATATACCATGCTTTGGAATTGGTTGTATATATACAATACGGTCACTGTGTGGTCCCCAATAATCTGTCTAGTAGTGAAGTAGCCATCGCCTCAGCTGTCAATCAGCAGTCAATTATTGCGTATTGTCCTGATGATTGGAGGCAGCGGAGTACTCTCCATGTCTTGTTGGTAGCAGCGGTGAGAGATCTGCGTAATCTCCCTGGCAGATGACAGAATGTAATAGTTCAGATAGGAATAAAACATTAGATCATTCCTCAGGTCAATGTACACCTTCTTTGTCACAAAAGTAGACCACCAAGATGTGTAAAGTTATCTCATTTGGAGGCTTTTCATTAGAGAACAAAAAACGTGATTCTAGAATAATTGACTTAATATTATTTTACTGTATTTAACATTTTCACCATTAAAGATTTACACTTTGTCATCTTTCTTTTGCCCCAACTAGGCTGTTATCTTTACCATTTGCCCCAACTAGTCTGAAATCTTTGGACTTCTATCTTCTTTCAAACGTTAAAACTATGAAATTATAAAAGAGATTTAAGATAAACGTAATTGCAACCAAACTTCACTTACCTAATAATTCTATATTAAAATATTTGGTCAGGTAATAAAAAAAGAATAAAGGAAATGCCATAAAAAATACATTTATAATTATCTAATTAGGAAGTAATATGCATGTAATCTAGGGAGGTAATCATTATAGTAACTTAAAATGGCTGTCATCATGTTATGATGTGTTACAATGCCAAAAATTTGTCCTACAATATTAATAGGACATGTGCTTGTGAGTATGTAAAATTGGAAGCTCCACACATTCTCTTCTTGTGCAGTAGGATTCCCCACCACATTGTACTCTTGTGCAGTAGGGAGCTCCATCCCCTTTTCCTCTGTAGTAGGGAGCTCCATCCCTTCTCTTCTTCTGCAGTGGGAAGATTCACCCCTTCTCCTCTTGTGTAGTAGGGAGCTTCACCCTCTTTTCTTCTGCAGTAGGGAGCTCCACCCCTTCTCTTCTGCTGCAGAAGCAAGCTTCACCCTTCTCTTCTTGAGCAGTAGGAAGCTCCACTGCTTTGACAGTTAGCTTGACAGCACGTGGTATAAGTTACCTATCTCCAGGTCAAAGCAGTTGCTCTCCATTCAGAAAGACAGGAATATAGGCAGCGTCTTCTTACCTTGAAACCCCTGGTATCTCCAGAATTAGATGAGACAGACAGGATGGAAAGCTGTGTTAGCAGCCTCAGCTAACCTTAGCCATAGTATATCCATTATTAGATCAGATAGGCAGGGAGGACAGCAGAGCAAGCAGCCTCTTCTTACTTCAGGTCTTCTGGTATCTCCAGTATTAAATCAGACAGACAGAATGGACCGCAGCGTGAGCAGTCTCTTGTTACCTCATGGTATCTCCAGTATTAGATCAGATAGATATGGTGGGCAGCAGTGTGAGTGGCTTCATATTGCCTCAGCTCTCCTGGTGTTTCCAGTATTAGATCAAATAGACTGGGTGGACAGCAGTGTGAGCTGCCTCTCCTTACTTCAACTCTCCTGGTATCTCCAGTATTACATCAGACAGAGTGGACAGCGGTGTGAGCAGCTCCTCCTTCCATTAGCTCACCTGGTTTCTCCAGTATTAGATCAGATAGACATGGCGGGCAGCAATGTGAGTGGCTCCATATTGCCTAAGTTCGCCTGGTATTTCCAGGATTAGATCAAATAGACTGGGTGGACAGCAGAGTGAGCAGCCTCTTCTTACTTCAGCTCTTGTAGCATTTCCAGTATTAGGTCAGACAAATAGAATGGACCAACCTCAAAAGTTTGATCACCACTCAAAAAAAGCCTGTGTGATCAAAACACTAATGTAGTTCACAGTGAACAGAACAAATCCTATAAAGAACTACAACATTTAATATTAAGATATCTTTATTGAATAATATGTATAAAATACAAGATAAAATCATGCACAGAAAAATGACGACATGGGAGGAGCAACTTCACATGGGGTGCAATCTCTCAATAACTGGTATCAAAGACCAGGGTTCAATATCAGATGCATTCAATATTTTCAATCTCTATCACAACATTAACATCCCAAATTGGACTCTTAATATCATCCGATGACCTCTGTCTAATCAATACACACCACATATGAATTTTATACTTAAAGGGGTGGTTCACCCATTTTTTTTATTTTCTGTAGGAGTTCTACTTACCTTTCTATGCGTTTTCTCCATTGTGTTCTGTTTCCAGTTCTGGCACTGAGCGGCGCTATCCTGCACGCTCAGTGCCTGTCACATGACCCCCTGGAGCTGTGGCCGCCAGCATCCTCTGACGTCCCGGCATTTCCGGGCTCTCAAACAAGACGGGTACGTCACCGGATGCCGGCGCCACTCAGATTGAGTGACAGGGCTGTGGGCGGTGACTACCGCACGTCACAGCTCAGCATCGAGGGGAGGATCCGGAGGATGTCAGTGTAGAGCCGGCGTCTTGCAGATGGTGAGACACGGGGCGCCAGTGTGCAGTGCAGGGGGGGGGGTCTTCAGCTGAATCCCCCCCTGCACGTAAGTATGTGCTCACACTGTCCACCCGCCCGCTCTGCTGCGATGTCAGGAGAGCGGCCGGTGTCGGGCAGTGTGATCGTGTGCTCCTCCCAGCAGCAAGACACTGACAGGCATGTCACCGCTGTGCTCTGCCATCTGTCCTGCTGCATGGGACCAACTGTCTGCACTCTGTCACCTGCACCACAAGTCACAGAGTGGAGACAGTTGGTGACAGAGCACCTCTGCCCCCCCCCCCCCGTTCTTTCCCCACTCTCTTCGGATGTCTCTGTGTGATTAGGCAGGGAGGAGGCTTTGTGTGGAGAGCTGAGGGGGGTGTGTTAGATAAGCTAGACACCGCCCTAGAGCTAGAGCCGCAAAGAATTCTGGAACTTGTAGGAACTGAGCACAGGAAATCAGAGGAGAGATTAATCCCATCAGAGCTGGAGCCAGCAATGAGCATGTGCTGCTAGTGCACAATAAAACCTAATTTTGCTGAAAAAACATAATAGATGTGTTGAGGGGCACATATTAGCAAGATTTATCAGAAAAAAAAAAAATCAGTTTTGGTAACTGGACAACTTCTTTAAGTTGATCCAAAAACATATGCACTCTGAAAAGCAGATGGATGGCAGACAGGAACGGGACAGCATGTCCATTATAATGATAACAGATGTCACATTGCATGGACTGTAGAAAAGCATGAACATCCAAAGATGTAATAGGGGGTGTCAGGAGTCAATAACACATTAAGGTAAGTAATGCCATGACCAACAAAGTAGAACATGGAACAATAATTATAAGTAAGAGTCCTGACACACCGTACCACACTATATAGAGGTCACATGCAAGTATACAATATCCTCAATGTAGTCACATGCTGCATCTTACCACAGGACAACCTGACGCGTTTCGCCGAAGCTTTATCCAAGGGCGCTTGTATCAAATGTGAAGTTAAATGGGTTTTTACACCCTTAGTTGTTTAAACCATCCCATAATCAATCACATACAATTAAATGGTTAGGCCAATACAAACACAGAATGTGCTGCATCTTCAACCGCATTGGTGATTTTAAAAAATGCCAAGTTCATTGATATAATTAAATCAAGTACTTACTTAATGAAATAATATACCGCTGGTGTCCGCAAGTATGACAGTTCCACACTGCGCATGTGCAGAGCAGCCCAAAACTTCCTCCCCAGTATGGTCGCATCAAAGGTTCCACGTGTAGGAAACTGCACAATTGATGCTGCACCATGCAAATCGGCATCCGGAAACCGGAAGTGGAACATCGCAATCAGGTGCATCACAAATATTCTTCCCCACCAAAGTACGGGAGAAACGTTCCACTACCCGGAAATGCACAAAAGGTTTGTCACACATATGGTAGCCAGGTGTAACGCATATGCGTTCCACATATGCGGAAATGAATAGAATCGCAAGGTATATAATAGATACTCATTATGTATATAAATTCTGGGCTTAAAAAACACCAATGCGGTTTTTATCATAGCGAAAGGCTATATATTGCACAAATACCCGTGTATGCACAGAAAGATAGATAAAAATAAAAACTTTTTCTCTTTGTATAAATATATAACATGGAAAATCCTCTGAAATGTTGCAAAATATTCATTAGGGGCAAAATAAATACATATATAGACATATAAATAAATATATATATGAAAGTACTCAAAGTGTAAAAAACAGTGTAAAAATTACAGTGTAAAGACTGCACACATGCATGTAAAAACATGCATGTAAGAAGAATTCACACTGACACAATAATAATAATCATAAATAATTATTGATAAAAAGTGAGAACAAAAGTGCAAATAGTGCGCAGTGCGAAGGTGACACACGTGAAAATACAGTATAATAAATATATATTTTATAAATATCATATTTTATTCAGAAATTTATCAAAAAAATAATATTCTTTTGAACAAAATCCCCTTGACAAAAATGTCTTTGTTATCAATGATGAAAAGTGCTGGAAGTGCTAGGAGTTGGTTGAGGATGCCCATCAGATGGTCTTATAATTATACACAGCAGAAGAAACATCCATTCCAATATCAACACAAAGGGCCTAACCTAGAATATAAAAATTAAAATTGTTAAAAATATAAAACTAAAATCAAGCTAAAAGAGTGCACAAATCGCCGTTGATACCAGTAGGAAGATCCAAAATCATGTAGAACAAAAACTTGATTCACTTTCTAAAGAAATGGTGAATAACTAATATTCTCATTTAACTTATGAGGTACTAAGGTGTTCAAAGTGAAGATCCAACGTGACTCTTTTTGAGCCAAAGCCTTTTTCCACTTTCCCCCTCTTTGGCTTAGCATAATTCTATCAATAGCACGAATCCGTAAGTGAGAGGGATTACATTGATGGAACTGCCTGAAATGGCGAGGAATAGTCGTAAGTTTGGATACATCCTCTTCATCCCTTGCTGCAGAAATGGCTAGGACATGCTCCCTTGCTCTTCTTCTAAATGGTCTGGTAGTAAGGCCGACATACCTAAGATTACAAGGACAAGAAGCCAAGTATATTACCCCTTTTGTACTACAGTTAATGGCATGTGTGATTTTATATTCCCTTTTGTCGTCGGAGCTAAAAAAATATTTTGCTCTTTCGACATTGGGACATGCCACACAGTCACCACATGGTTTAAAACCCCAAGGGATCTTAGAGGAGTCCAAAAACGTTTTTCCTACCTGACCTCTGTGGTGACTGTGTACAAGAATATCCTTGAGGCTCCTGGATCTTCGGAAAGTGATGTTCGGATCTGATGGTACATAATGTTTTAACGCATCATCCATTTTAAGTATACCCCAATGCTTTTTAAGTATGGCACGTACCTCCTCAGAATGCGAGTTGAATTTAGAAATAAATCTCACAATATCACCATGAGGTTTAGTTTTTTTGGCATTGTTGAGAAGAGCCCTTCGTTCTGTATGTTTGGCTGCTTGATATCCACGGTTAACATCTCTCGGGTGGTATCCTCTGGCAAGAAATCTTTCAGTAAGATCAGCAGCTTGCTTCTCAAAAGATATGTCATCCGAACAAATCCTCTTAATCCGTAGAAATTGACCCTTTGGAATATTTTTAATAACATGTTTTGGATGAGCTGATTTCGCATGTAATACAGAATTAACTGCAGTAGATTTCTTTTACGCTCCGAATTGGGAGACCCAGACAATTGGGTGTATAGCTATTGCCTCCGGAGGCCACACAAAGTATTACACTTAAAAGTGTAAGGCCCCTCCCCTTCTGGCTATACACCCCCAGTGGGATCACTGGCTCACCAGTTTTGTGCTTTGTGCGAAGGAGGCAACACATCCACGCATAGCTCCACTATTTAGTCAGCAGCAGCTGCTGACTATGTCGGATGGAAGAAAAGAGGGCCCATACTAAAAAGGGCCCCCAGCATGCTCCCTTCTCACCCCACTTCATGTCGGAGGTGTTTGTTAAGGTTGAGGTACCCATTGCGGGTACGGAGGCTGGAGCCCACATGCTGCTTCCTTCCCCATCCCTTTTTACAGGGCTCTGGGTGAAGTGGGATTCTATCGGTCTCCAGGCACTGAGGCCGTGCTCCATCCACAGCCCCTGGTACTGCTGGACATGGAGCGGAGTATCCTCAGGGACATGGCCCTGCTACATGGAGGTACTCGGTGTCCCTGTGGGGACCGCGCAGACACACGGCAGCACTGCTGGGTGTGTTAGTGCGCCAGGGACAGCGGCGCTGTCCGCACTAGTGCCATCGCACACCACAGCGTTGCTGGGTGTGTTAGTGTATTGGGTGACTACCGCGCTAACGCCGCTGCCGTTTTTATTTAAGGCGCCGCTGGGAGTTGTGGTGCGCCGGGGACTTCCGCGCCGGCCAGCACTGATATGCCGGCCGCGCTTATTAACTCGAGTCCCCGGCTTCTGGGCCTAGTCTCCCTTCGTTACCGCCCACAGCCCTGACAGTCAGGGTAGGGGCGTGACGCTGCATAGCACAGCAGCGCTGAGAGCTGGAGTATGTTTTGCATACTCCACCCCTCTCACTGTGTGCACTGTGAAACCGGATTCCCGCACTTTCTCAGGCACGCCCACGGCTTCCTTCTCTATACAGGACGCCGGCAGCCATTAGTGTCAGTTTCTGTACGATACAGAGACAAGTGTGGAAGACCCTGGCATTCTGATAGTCACACAATCGCTGCAACAGGCGTTAAGCAGCACCTGTGGTGCTAACCCCACTAGTGCAGAAGTGCACTTATAGATATGCTTGTACTATATACATTGCACTGTTTGGTCGCACGTTGTATATACCCTCCTGGATTGTGCGGAGGAGTTATCAGCATATTCTCTGTGTAAAACAAAGGTGCAGAACCACATGTTTTTCTATGCAGCCGGTACAGCATGTACGGCTATACGGCCGGCAGGTTACATAGACCCCCATTGTATGCAACTCAGCCGGAGTCTCTGCTAATGGCCAGAGGATGAGGACGGTGTCTGCAGTATTTACTGACAGTTTTTCTGAGACTATGGCTATGATACTAGAAGCCTAGCAGTCCGGACATGTCTCTCACAACATGGGCACTGTTGAATCATTGATCCATGGCCCCCCTCAGTGTGAACAACTAACAGCTCCGGGAATGTCACACGCATCCCAGAGTCACGGCTCTGCACGGACGTCAGTCCCAGACAGCCTAAGCGGGCTCACTATGAGCGGCCCTCGGTTTCATCAGGGTCCTAGCAGAAGGACTCTCTGTGTAATGAGGCGGAAGTAGCGGCTCAGGATTCTGATCCTGAGACCGCTCTCAATCTGGATACAGCTAATGGTGACGCCATAGTGAATAATCTTATAGCGTCCATCAATAGAATGTTGGTTATTTCTCACCCAGCTCCTCCAGTGGAGGAGTCAGCTTCACGTATTTTTCTGGACCACTCTGCCTTCAGAGAGGCAGTCCAGGAACACCACACTTATCCAGATATGCGCTTCTCCAAACGGCTTAAGATACACGTTATCCCTGCCCCCTGACGTGGTCAAGGACTGGACCCAGTGTCCCAAGCGGCATCCTCCAATCTCCAGGCTTGTAGCTAGATCCATAGTTGCAGTGGGAGATGGAGCTGCACTTAAAGATGCCACTGACAGACAGATGGATCTCTGGTCGAAATCCATCTATGAGGCTGTCGGCGCACCGTTGGCTCCGGCATTCTCACCCTTGGGGCACTCCAAGCTATTTCAGCTTGTCTTACACAGATTGACACGGTTACACGTACATCTGTGCCGCAGGTGGCATCCTTAACCTCTCAAATGTCTGCATTTGTTTCTTACGCGATTCAGGTTGCCCTGGACTCTGCGAACCGTGCGGCGGTAGCCTCCGCTACTCCGTGTTTTTAAGCAGAGCCTGGTCTGGTCGTTAAGTGAATGGAAGGCAGATTCTGCTTCCAAAAAAGGTGCTTAACCAGTTGCCTTTTTCTGCTGACCGACTGTTTGGTGAGCGTTTGGATGTAACCATTAAACAGTCCAGGGGTAAGGATTCATCCTTTCCTCAGCCCGGACACAACAAACCCCAACAGAGCAAGAGGCAGTCGGGGTTTCGGTCTTTTCGAGGCTCGGGCAGGTCCCATTTTTCCTCGTCCAATGTGGACTCAAAAGGATCAGAGGAGCTCAGATTCTTAGCGGGCTCAGTCACGCCCAAAAAAGCGACAGTCTGAAAACCCGCTTCCAAGGCGGCTTCCTCATGACTTGCGGCCTCCTCTCTCCGCATCCTCGGTCGGTAGCAGGCTCTCCCGCCTTGGCGATATTTAGCTGCCATAGGTCAATGACCGTTGGGTGTGAGACATTGTGTCTCACGGGTACAGGATAGAGCTCACTTCTCGTCCTCCAACTCGATTCTTCAGAACTTCTCCACCTCCCGGCCGAGCCGCTGCTCTTCTGCAAACAGGGTGCACTCTATAGGCAGAAAGAGTGATGACCCCCGTTCCTCTTCAGGAACAAGGTCACGGTTTTTACCCCAAATTATTTGCGGTGCCTATAAGAACGGGCCGTTCCGTTCCGTTCTGGATCTAAAACTGCTCAGCAAGCTCGTGGACACCAGGCGGTTCCGGATGGAATCCCTCCGCCATGTCATCGCCTCAATGTCCCAAGGAGATTTCCTAGCATCATTAGG
This sequence comes from Anomaloglossus baeobatrachus, assembly GCF_048569485.1. Classification (NCBI taxonomy): domain Eukaryota; kingdom Metazoa; phylum Chordata; class Amphibia; order Anura; family Aromobatidae; genus Anomaloglossus; species Anomaloglossus baeobatrachus. The sequence goes on along the minus strand of NC_134360.1, from coordinate 174,419,713 downwards.
CATCAAGGATGCTTATCCACACGTGCCGATTGATCCAGAGCACTAGCGTTTCTACGCTTCATTATAGGAGACGAACACCTTCTGTTCGTAGCTCTACCTTCCGGCTAGCGACAGTCCCACTGGTCTTCGCCAAGGTCAGGGCAGCAGTAGTCACAGTCCTGCACTCTCAGGGTCACTCTGTGATCCCGTATTTAGACGATCTACTCGTCAAGGCACTCTCTTAGGAAACATGCCAACACTGCCCGAACGTTGCGCTGGAGACTCTCTAGGGTTTTGGGTGGATCATCAACTTTTTAAAGTCAGATCCGACCCCGACCCTATCGATAACATATCTAGGCATAGAGTTTCATACTCTCTCAGCGATAGTGAAGCTTCCGCTAGACAAACAGCATTCACTACGGGCTGCAATCTCTTCTTTAAGAACCAGTCGCACACATTGAGACGCCTCATGCACTTCCTACGTAAGATGGTAGCAATGGAGGCAGTTCCTTTCGCGCAGTTTCACTGCGTCCACTACAATAGGACATTCTCCGCCAATGGGACGAGGAGTCGACGTCCCTCAACAGAGTCGTCTTTCTTTCTCAGGCGGCCAAGGAATCTCTACGGTGGTGGCTTCTTCCCACCTCATGGTCAAAAAGAAGGTCCTTCCTATCCCCATCCTGGGCGATAGTTACGACAGACGCGAGTCTATCAGGGTGGGGAGCAGTTTTTCTCCACCACAGCGCTCAGGGTACGTGGACTCAGCAAGAGTCCACCCTTCAGATCAATGTTCTTGAACACAGAGCAGTGTATCTTGCCCTACAAACCTTCCAACAGCAGCTGGAAAGCAAGCAAATCCGACTTCAGTCGGACAACTCCACAGCGGTGGCATACATCAACCACCAAGGAAGAACGCGCAACCGGCAAGCCTTCCAGGAAGTCCGGCAGGTTCTGACGTGGGTGGAAGACACGGCATCCACCATATCCACAGTTCACATCCCAGGCGTGGAAAACTAGGAAGCTGACTTCCTAAGTCGCCGGGGTGTGGCCGAAAGGGTATGGTCTCCTCACCCGGACAGGTTTCAGGAGATCTGGCGCCGCTGACAGAGGCCGGACGTCGATCTAATGGCGTCACGGCACAACAACAATGTGCCAGCTTTATGGCACGGTTTCACAATCATCGAGCTCTGGCGGCAGACGCCTTAGTTCAGCATTGGTCGCAGTTCCAGCTACCTTATGTGCCACCTCTGGCATTGTGGCCCAGAGTGCTGCGCTAGATCAGGACCGACTGCGGCCGCGCCATCCTCGTCGCTACAGATTGGCCGAGGATGTTGTGGTACCCGGTTCTGTGGTGCCTCACGGTAGGCTAACCGGGGGCACTACCAGACCAATCAGACTGGCTGTCTCAAGGGCCATTCTTCCATTTGAATTCTACGGCCCTCAACCTGATGGTGTGGCATTGAGTCCTGGAACCTAGTGTCGTCAGGATTACCTCAGGACGTGGTTGCCACCATGAGACAGGCTAGCATACCAACGTCCGCCAAGATTGACCACAGGACGTGGAAGATATTCTTATCTCGGTGCTCGGCGCAGGGTGTTTCTCCCTGGCCGGTTGCATCGTCTATGTTTCCTTCCTTCCTGCAATCTAGGTTGGAAAATGGGTTGTTGCTCAGTTCCCTTTAGGGACAAGTCTCAGCGCTATCTGTATTTTTTCAGAAACGACGACTTCCTCAGGTACGCACGTTCCTACGGGGAGTTTGTCTTTTCAGCACTCCGTACAAGCGGCCGTTAGAGCCCTGGGATCTGAACAAGGTTCTAATTGCTCTCCAGACGCCGCCTTTCGAGCCTTTGAAGGATGTCTCCCTTCCCGCTTTTCACGGGAAGTGGCCTTCTAGTAACGGTCTCGTCTCTTAGGAGAGTTTCCGAGCTAGCAACGCTCTCATACAAACTCCCTTCCTGGTCCTTCACCAGGTCAGGGTAGTTCTGCGTCCGATTCCGGAATTTCTCCCTAAGGTGGTATCCCACTTTCATATCAATCAGGATATCACCTCACCTTCTTTGTGTCCTCGTCCAGTCCATCAATTTCAGAAGGATTTGCATCTGTTGGTTCTGGTGAGAGCACTCAGGTTCTACTTCCCGCATGGCGCTCCTGCGCCACCCGGATGCACTCTTTGTCCTTGTCGCTGGTCGGCGTAAACAGTCGCAAGCTTCCAAATCCACCCTGGCTCGGGGGATCGAGGAACCAATTCTTGAAACCTACAGTTCTACTGGGCTTCTGGTTCTCTCAAGGCTGAAGGCCCATTCTACCAGAGCCGTGGGTGCATCCTGGGCATTACGGCACCAGGCTACGGCTCAGCAGGTGTGTCAGGCACCTACCTGATTGAGTCTGCATACTTTTACCAAGCATTTTCAGGTGCATACCTACGCTTCGGCAGACGCCAGCCTAGGTAGATAATTCCTTCAGGCGGCGATTGCCCACCTGTAGGAAAGGGCTGTTTGACGGCCCTATCACGAGGTATTCTTTTACCCACCCAGGGACTGCTTTTGGACGTCCCAATTGTCTGGGTCTCCCAATTCGGAGCGTAAAAGAAGAAGGGAATTTTGTTTACTTACCGTAAATTCCTTTTCTTCTAGCTCCAATTGGGAGACCCAGCACCCGCCCTGTTTTCTGGGGGTTTTTCTGTTTTTTCGGGTACACATGTTGTTCATGTGGTATGGTTCAGTTCTCCGATGTTTCCTCGGATTGAATTGGTCTTTAAACCAGTTATTGGCTTTCCTCCTTCTTGCTTTGGCACTAAAACTGGTGAGCCAGTGATCCCACTGGGGGTGTATAGCCAGAAGGGGAGGGGCCTTACACTTTTAAGTGTAATACTTTGTGTGGCCTCCGGAGGCAATAGCTATACACCCAATTGTCTGGGTCTCCCAATTGGAGCTAGAAGAAAAGGAATTTACGGTAAGTAAACAAAATTCCCTTCTTTCTAAAGAGGTCCGAGTGTATCACTCCACTTGTATCCACATGAAACTTCACATCCAAAAAATCAATAGAGTCAGTACCGATACTGTAGGTGAGTTTCAAATTGATGTCATTACGATTGACAGAGGTCATAAATAGTTCCAGTTCTTCTTTACTGCCCTGCCATATAACAATGACATTGTCAATAAATCTTGACCACATATGCACTCGGTCAGAAAATGGAAGCGGGTCTGTCAAAAAAATGTTTCTCTCCCACAGCCCCAGGAAAAGATTAGCATATGAGGGCGCACAAGCTGCCCCCATTGCTGTTCCCTGGAGCTGCAGGTAGAGTACATCCTTAAAGAAAAAGAAATTATGATTCAAAACAAATTCTAAGAGTTGTAGAAGAAACTCAATAAGACCTCTTTCCAAGTTAGATGTTTCAAGAAAAAAACTCACCGAGACAATCCGTCCTGATGTCGGATGGACGTGTATAATGATTCCACGTCAGCAGTAATAAGTAGCATGTCATGGTCCAAGTGCAAATCCTCCATTTTCTGTGGTATATCATTGGTATCCCTAAAGGAAGGCAATGTTTCAACCATAGGTTGCAAATAATGGTCCAGAAATTTACAAATGCATTCACAGATATTGCCATTACCCGAAACTATGGGTCGTCCAGGGGAAATTGAAGAGTTTTTATGAATTTTCGGTAGAAAGTATATCGTGGCAATAGATGGATCATCAACAGTCACAAATTCCACTTCCTTTACAGATAAGCCCAGAATTTATATACATATATGAGTATCTATTATATACCTTGCGATTCTATTCATTTCCGCATATGTGGAACGCATGTGCGTTCCACCTGGCTACCATATGTGTGACAAACTTTTTGTGCATTTCCGGGTAGTGGAACGTTTCTCCCGTGCTTTGGTGGGGAAGAATATTTGTGATGCACCTGATTGCGATGTTCCACTTCCGGTTTCCGGATGCCGATTTGCATGGTGCAGCATCAATTGTGCAGTTTCTTACACGTGGAATCTTTGATGCGACCATACTGGGGAGGACGTGTTGGGCTGCTCTGCACATGCGCATTGTGAAACTGTCACACTTCCGGACGCCAGCGGTATATTATTTCATTTAGTAAGTACTTGATTTAATTATATCAATGAACTTGGCATTTTTTAAAATCACCAATGTGGTTGAAGATGCAGCACATTCTGTGTTTGTATTGGCCTAACCATTTAATTGTATGTGATTGATTATGGGATGGTTTAAACAACTAAGGGTATAAAAACCCATTTAACTTCACATTTGATACAAGCGCCCTTGGATAAAGCTTCGGCGAAACGCATCAGGGTGTCCCGTGGTAAGATGCAGCATGTGACTACATTGAGGATATTGTATACTTGCATGTGACCTCTATATAGTGTGGTGCGGTGTGTCAGGACTCTTACTTATAATTATTGTTCCATGTTCTACTTTGTTGGTCATGGCATTACTTACCTTAATGTGTTATTGACTCCTGACACCCCCTATTACATCTTTGGATGTTCATGCTTTTCTACAGTCCATGTGTGTCGCCCTGGGCAAGCCAGGGGACACAGATAACAACACCACTACACCCCATACTCCAGGTAGGCACACCTGCTAACCTAGAAACCCTTGTTGCCTTCTGTGAGGTAAATCCGGAGATATGACGATAAATCATGATATTCAAGTATGTCAGGAAGCCCTCTCCTGGTGTCACCCCCCCTTTCCTTCACACAACTGGTTTAGCAACAAATCCCATGGCCATCTCCTGTGATATGGAGATGAGGTGGTGTGGGAACAATGGACACAGGATGACTCCCTGCCGTCACCCTGTAACAAGAGTTGTATCTCATTAGCAAGGCTATGGAACTAGCTAGACAGAACGACTCCAGTAAAAAATGGTTCATATCTCGCAAGCCATATTTCCGATAAATATGGCAACCATAAAAATGGTGTCTCCGCATGCGGACGATGCTGGCACACCCTTTTTATGGGAGCAGGACATTGGGAAATGCCCCAGGCGTGATATCAGCCAATGGGGAACTGGCAGACAGGTCATGAGTCCCCTCGTTCTGTAGCTAAATTCATAACTGTCACAATGAGAGCATTGGCGTCCGCCTACGACGCTCCCAGGCAAAGTTATGGCCCATATTCCATGTTGGGATATTGTCCATAACTCAAGCCAGGGGTGGAGCAGTGCTCCCTCTGAGGTCACTAAGGTAGGAGGGGACCTGGATTTGCCCAGGTTGATAACCCTACTTCGGCCATTTTCCAGTGTTCTTTCGCTGGGGGTCACGTGTAGGAAACATCTGTGGGAGTTCCTGGAAACCTGGTCTACAGCGCCCCCCTGTGGCCAGACGCACAAGGTAACTGATTGAATTGCATACCTGTTTGTAAACCATGCTTTATCTGTAACTGTACTCTGACCTATGTATATTCTGTAGATTCCCTATTGTATATATTGTAGTTTCTAGTGTGCTTTAGGCTGATTAAATTATATAATTAATCTTGGGCTGTTCTGTTATCTCGATCTTGAATCCCACGTCTGTGTGTTCGGCTAATAGTTACCGTGAAGCGGTTGGTGGCAGCGAGTTGTGCCAAGGATTATTGTGGGGAGGCCAGTGAGATTCAGGGAGGTTTTATATATTCCGCCCGCGGAGGTCGGGGGAATATATACCCTACTCTCACCGGGGACCCTTCAATAATCGGCATAAGTAGTATAGCGGCCTCCTTGCTTATTGTCGGGCAATTCCATAATTGGCCTGACTATAAGAGGGGCGCTAGAGAGCGCGTCACGTGCTCTGTCTGTCGGTCGGGAGGTATAAAGGAGGGGTGACCCCCACTTGTTACCCCCCGATTGTGACGTACTGGTAGCCAGCGCGGGGGATTTCTGAGTGACCCCCCCCCCCGGTGGTTTGTGACATATTGGTGGCAGCGGTGGGATCGAGATAATAGTGTGTGTGAGTGTGAGACCCATACTCCCAGACACTAAAGACTGCCTGCAGCAGCTGTGGCTGCTGGGGTCTTCAGACTAGCTCAACACTAGAGTGTCAGAGTGCAGATACTGTAAGGTGTGTGGAGGCATCAGGTGTCAGTTCTGTGTCAGTGACCAAAAGTCTGCAAGAATGGCTGATGGCACCAGGAGCAGAGCTATGCAACTGGCCAATGCTAAGGCAGGAGCCGAAGAGAGGGAGGACGGTGCTGTGGACAGCAATGAGGAGGTTGCCCACGAGTCCTCCAGGAGCTCGACGCCAGAAAACCGTTCTGCCGAGGACATTGCGCAACCTGGCACTGCTGGACAAGATGAGGAGGAGCTCACCCAAGGTTCCTCAACGAGCCAGATGCCAGCCCTCCGCTCTGAAAGGGACAGTGAATCACCAGGCTCCGCAGCGGGCCGCAGAGCACCACGTGCCATTCCACCGAGCCTGGGAGGCTCGGATAGCCTTCTTCAAATGGCTATGGCCCTTCTCCAGGCTGGAGACCAGAAGGGCTACAAGGAACTCCTGGCAGAGCGCAGGGCAGAGCGGCACGCAGAGCGTGAGGCTGCGGAGCGAGAGCGGCAGGCAGCGCGTGAAGAGCGAGAGCGAGAGCGACAGGCAGACCGTGACTACCAGCTGCAGCTAGCTCAGCTCCGGCCCTCATCAGCCACACGTGACCTTCAAGACACCAAACTTCCAAAGGTCCGTGTTGAGGACTTCCCAGTGCTGGAGAAGGATGGAGACTTGGACTCTTTCTTGACTGCTTTTGAACGGACTTGCTTGCAGCACCATCTGGACAAGGACCAGTGGGCCAAATACCTGACCCCCCGTTTAAGGGGTAAGGCCCTGGATATCCTTGGGGACTTGCCTGCTGAGGCAGATCAGGGCTACGACACCATCAAGCGGGCCCTGATCCAACAGTACAACCTCACTCCAGAGTCCTACCGCAAGAAGTTCCGGAGCCTACAGAAGGGACCAAAGGACTCCTGGGCTGACCACCGGCGGGCACTTGCCCGAGCTGCCGACCACTGGACCCAAGGCCTGCAGCTTTCCACCGGACCGGAGATCCTGGACTTGTTCATCACGGAGCAACTCTTGTGGAACTGCCCTGAGGATCTCCGCCAGTTCATCCGAGACCAGAAGCCAAAGGGGTCCACGGCTACAGCTGCCCTTGCCGATGACTACACCAACAACCGGGCCCCTGAGGCCAGGAGAGCGGCCACCAGCAGCACCTGGAGAGGGGGTAAGATGAATTCTGCGACTGCCCCACCTGCCCCTAGACTGCAGGGGGTGTCCCCCTCAACTCCCCTCTCCAGGCCCGTGGCGGAACCAAGACGGTGCCACCAGTGCAACCTACCTGGACACTTCAAGGCCATGTGCCCTCAGCGTCCCAAGGCCCCGGCTCCGTCCCCGTCCCAAGGGCCGCCCAAGGTGTATTGTGTGGGTGGGGGTGGTGGTAGGTCCCTGGACAGCTTCCAACCTGTCACCGTCGGCCGGTCTGTGACCATAGGACTGCGAGACAGCGCCTCGGAGGTGACTCTGGTGCGGCCTGAGATGGTGTCCCCCCAAGACTTGATCCCTGGAAAAACCCTCGCTGTCTCCGGGATTGGAGGCATTGACCCGGCGCTGCCTGTTGCTGACATTTATGTGGACTGGGGCGCAGGGCGAGGGGTGAGGGAGGTGGGGGTAACTGATCGGATCCCTGCAAACGTGCTACTTGGGACAGATTTGGGGCAGATAACCTCCCAGTTTGGGCCCCAACCAAGGGCTGAACCTTCAGCCAGTACTGACATGCCTCCGGACAATGTTAATGTGTTATCTATGAATGATGTAAGGGAGGAGGGAGTGAACTCTGATATTTCTGCTTGCATAGACACCATAGACACACACTCAGCTGCAGCTGTGACAGGGGAGGGGGTCAGAGAAAGGTGTGACAATGCCTCTACAAGTAATCAGCCTGTGAGCTGGGATCTGTTGCCCTCTGAAGGGATAAGCAGAGAGCAGGGTGCTGCAGGGGGAGGACCAGTGTGTGGGGTGGGGGCTACCACAGCAAATGTGGGGTCCCCAGAGATTTCACAGCGGGGTTCTGTTGCTGCAGGAGGGGAACAGGCAGGTGAGATTGGGGCCGGTCCAGGAGCGGAAGTGCTCCCAGGTAAGATCTCGGTGCATGGTTCCCCCACAACCGGGGTGTCAGGAAGCCAGGTAGGTCTGCCTGAACCGGCGACTTGGTCAGGAACGGAGGAGGAGCAGGCACGACCCACGGTCGCAGCGGCTGTGGCCGCTGTCACCCGCAGTGGGAGTGCTGGAAGCCAAGGGGCCTCCCGGAGGTCCGATAGCTCTTCCCCTTCTGACCAAGTGGCAGCCGAGTCAGGTGGAGGCCAGGACACAGGTCCCGGGGTACTGACTGAAGATGTGACAGTCTCGTCGATTCTGGCCACATCTAGTCAGGGGTTTCAGGCAGCGTTAGAAGCTGACGACAGCCTGAAAGCTCTTAAGGAGCAGGCGGCACAGCCTCCCTCGGACTCGGACCCGGAGCGAGTGGTCTGGGACCAAGGACGGCTGTACCGGGCCACGGTCCAGCAGGGTTCACCGGAGGCGTGGCCCAGGGACCGACAGTTAGTGGTACCCTATCCGTTCCGGACGGAGTTGTTGCGGATCGCACATGAGATTCCGATGGCCGGACACCTAGGGATCGCTAAGACCAAGGCCAGGTTAAACCAGCATTTCTACTGGCCAAAAATGGGGGCCGATGTGGCTGCCTACTGCCGTTCGTGTGAAACCTGTCAGAGAGTGGGGAAGGCGGGGCCACACCCCAAAGCCCCACTGGTATCTCTGCCAATCATCGATGAGCCTTTCAGGAGGGTGGCTGTGGATCTGGTCGGCCCGCTGGCCATCCCCAGCAGCTCCGGGAAACGCTTCATACTGACGGTAGTGGACTATGCCACCCGGTACCCAGAAGCAGTGGCCTTGTCGTCCATTCGGGCTGACAAGGTGGCCACCGCATTGCTGGAGATTTTCTCCCGAGTGGGTTTTCCCCAGGAAATGCTCACTGACCGGGGGACCCAATTCATGTCCCAGCTGATGGAGGCCCTCTGTAAGCAAGTCCAGGTGCGACATCTGGTGGCCAGCCCGTACCATCCACAGACTAATGGCCTGTGCGAGCGGTTCAATGGCACCTTAAAGCAGATGCTTAAGATGTTGGTCGACTCCCATGGGCGTGACTGGGAGCGGTATCTCCCACACCTGTTATTTGCTTACCGGGAGGTTCCACAGGCCTCAACAGGATTCTCACCGTTTGAGCTCCTGTACGGGCGACGTGTGCGGGGCCCCCTGGCTCTGGTGAAAGAGGCTTGGGAAGGGGATTTGGCCACCCCTGGAGTGTCGGTTATCGAGTATGTCATGCGCTTCCGGGACAAAATGCAGGCCTTGACGCAACTGGTACACGACAATATGGCTCAAGCCCAGGCCGATCAGAAGCGTTGGTACGACCAGAACGCTTGTGAGAGGACCTACCAAGTGGGTCAAAAGGTGTGGGTACTGGTCCCCGTACCACAGGACAAGCTTCAGGCAGCCTGGGAAGGCCCATACCTCGTGTACCAGCAGCTCAACCCTGTAACGTACCTGGTCACCCTGGACCCTGCCCGTGGAAGGCGGAAGCCCTTCCATGTGAACATGATGAAGGCACATCATGAGCGGGAGGCATGTGCGCTCCCCGTGTGCAACCTGCCCGAGGAGGGAGAAGCGGAAACCCTCTTGGATATGCTAGCCCAGGTTAGGGCAGGCGGATCCATTGAGGATGTGGAGGTTGGCCACCAGCTCTTGGAGGACCAACGGTCCCAGCTGTGGGCCACCCTACACCCCTTCCGGGGGTTGTTTACCAACCAGCCCGGAAGGACTGACTTGGCTGTCCATCACGTGGACACTGGGGATCATCCCCCGATCCGGCGTTCAGCATATCGGGTCTCCCTGGAGGTGCAGCAACACATGCGCCAGGAGATTGACGAGATGCTGAAGCTGGGGGTGATCCAGGCATCCAACAGCGCTTGGGCCTCGCCTGTAGTCCTCGTCCCTAAGAAGGACCGAACCACTCGGTTCTGCGTGGACTACAGGGGGCTCAATGCTGTCACGGTCGCCGATGCGTACCCAATGCCACGCATCGATGACCTGCTCGATCAGTTGGCCGGGGCTCAGTACCTGACCATCATGGATCTGAGCCGGGGATATTGGCAGATCCCCCTGACTCGCAAGGCCAGGGAACGCTCTGCCTTTATTACCCCATTTGGACTATACGAGTCCACGGTGATGCCATTCGGGATGAGGAATGCCCCTGCCACTTTCCAGCGGATGGTCAACACCCTGCTCAAGGGACTTGAAGGGTACGCGGCCGCGTACCTAGATGACATTGCCGTCTTCAGTCCCACCTGGGAGGACCACCTAGAGCATCTAGCACAGGTGCTCAGGCGGATCCACCGGGCAGGTTTGACCATCAAGCCGGGAAAGTGTCAGCTGGCCATGAGCGAGGTCCAGTACCTCGGTCACCGGGTAGGCGGGAGAACACTGAAGCCCGAGCCTGAGAAAGTGGAGGCCATCGCATCCTGGCCCACCCCCAGGACCAAGAAGCAGGTGATGTCCTTCTTGGGGACCGCTGGGTACTATAGGAGGTTGGTTCCATGCTATAGTAGCCTGGCAAAGCCCTTGACGGACCTCACCAAGAAGAAGCTGCCCTCTGCAGTCGATTGGACAATGGACTGCGAGACAGCCTTCCGGGCCCTAAAGGACGCCCTGTCCAGCCCGCCCGTGCTACAGGCAGCCGACTTCACGCGGCCGTTTGTAGTACAGACCGACGCCAGTGACTTCGGCCTCGGTGCGGTGCTCAGCCAGGTGGACTCTGCGAGCCAAGAGCACCCAGTCTTGTACCTGAGCCGGAAGCTGTTACCGAGGGAAGTGGCCTATTCCACAATGGAGAAGGAGTGCCTGGCCATAGTGTGGGCCCTGCAGCGTCTGCAACCCTATCTATACGGGCGCCACTTCATCGTGGAGACGGACCACAATCCCCTCAGCTGGTTGCACACCGTCTCTGGGACGAATGGGCGATTGTTGCGATGGAGCCTTGCGCTCCAGCAATACAACTTCACCATTCGCCACAAAAGGGGCCGTGACCACGGTAACGCAGACGGGCTGTCCCGACAAGGAGAGGTCGCGGACGGGCGCACGGGGGAACACCGGAGTGTGCTGCCCCCTAGCGCCCTCAAAAGGGGGGAGGTGTGAGGTAAATCCGGAGATATGACGATAAATCATGATATTCAAGTATGTCAGGAAGCCCTCTCCTGGTGTCACCCCCCCTTTCCTTCACACAACTGGTTTAGCAACAAATCCCATGGCCATCTCCTGTGATATGGAGATGAGGTGGTGTGGGAACAATGGACACAGGATGACTCCCTGCCGTCACCCTGTAACAAGAGTTGTATCTCATTAGCAAGGCTATGGAACTAGCTAGACAGAACGACTCCAGTAAAAAATGGTTCATATCTCGCAAGCCATATTTCCGATAAATATGGCAACCATAAAAATGGTGTCTCCGCATGCGGACGATGCTGGCACACCCTTTTTATGGGAGCAGGACATTGGGAAATGCCCCAGGCGTGATATCAGCCAATGGGGAACTGGCAGACAGGTCATGAGTCCCCTCGTTCTGTAGCTAAATTCATAACTGTCACAATGAGAGCATTGGCGTCCGCCTACGACGCTCCCAGGCAAAGTTATGGCCCATATTCCATGTTGGGATATTGTCCATAACTCAAGCCAGGGGTGGAGCAGTGCTCCCTCTGAGGTCACTAAGGTAGGAGGGGACCTGGATTTGCCCAGGTTGATAACCCTACTTCGGCCATTTTCCAGTGTTCTTTCGCTGGGGGTCACGTGTAGGAAACATCTGTGGGAGTTCCTGGAAACCTGGTCTACAGCGCCCCCCTGTGGCCAGACGCACAAGGTAACTGATTGAATTGCATACCTGTTTGTAAACCATGCTTTATCTGTAACTGTACTCTGACCTATGTATATTCTGTAGATTCCCTATTGTATATATTGTAGTTTCTAGTGTGCTTTAGGCTGATTAAATTATATAATTAATCTTGGGCTGTTCTGTTATCTCGATCTTGAATCCCACGTCTGTGTGTTCGGCTAATAGTTACCGTGAAGCGGTTGGTGGCAGCGAGTTGTGCCAAGGATTATTGTGGGGAGGCCAGTGAGATTCAGGGAGGTTTTATATATTCCGCCCGCGGAGGTCGGGGGAATATATACCCTACTCTCACCGGGGACCCTTCAATAATCGGCATAAGTAGTATAGCGGCCTCCTTGCTTATTGTCGGGCAATTCCATAATTGGCCTGACTATAAGAGGGGCGCTAGAGAGCGCGTCACGTGCTCTGTCTGTCGGTCGGGAGGTATAAAGGAGGGGTGACCCCCACTTGTTACCCCCCGATTGTGACGTACTGGTAGCCAGCGCGGGGGATTTCTGAGTGACCCCCCCCCCCCGGTGGTTTGTGACACCTTCCTCCAAGAGTCTGTTGATGCACACCAGGGGGTGGGCCAGGCGGTTGGCTCCGCCCACCAAGGAGCTCACAACTCTGGAGGCAGGAAGTAACCAGGCAGATTAGCCCGGGCAGGGCAAGAGAGCAGAACTGTCAGGGAGGAGGAAGTGGAAGGAGTGAGGAGTAGCCCAGGCAGGGGCTAGAGTAAACAACCAGAAGTGAAAGTGAAGGAAAGGAAAGTGGAAAAGGAGGAAAGCAAGAAGTGGAGAGAGCGCAGAGAGTGCGCAGAGCCTGAGAGCCCAGCTGTGTGTAGGGCTAGAACAGCAAGGTCAGCGACGGCGGTGACTGTCCGGAGGGGGACCGTTTGGAAGTTCCTGGAAGGACCCCGTTGGCTGTGTGCCCGGTGGTCTGGAGCAGTGTTCCGAAGGACAGTCAGCACCAGGGCAGGGGCCTCTCGGACCCCGGCAAGGCTAGGAGTCGCCCAATTTGCCGAATCCGTCAGTGAAGGGGACGCAGATCCCCCAGCAACAAAGTCCCGATTGACGGCAACAGCCCGACCATTACCGGGGAGACACCGCCACCGCCAAGGCACCAGTTTCCCCAGGGCCAGCGCCTGCGGGCAAAGTGTAGAGCTCCTCCGGCCCAGATTGCAGTCGGGGAGCGGGTAACCGGAGGGAATCCACCGCTACCATCAGTCAAACAGGTGCAAGGAAGAGAGACGTCACCGTCACCTACCGGGAGTGCAGGTGCAACCGTCTGTGGGACCGTCCTACCAGCCGTTGGTTTACCGTACAAACTGTGTCCGTGTCTCAGGCTGAGTGAGTACCACAGTGCCGCCAGGCACCGCGCTGCCCCCGCGTCCCTGCGCCCTCCAGGCCCTACACTTCACATCTCTTCACCGGGCCCCGGGATCACCAACCCCTACCCACGGAGGGGCAACACAACACCTGGCTGCTCCAATCACCATCCCCGGGACCCCCACACTGAGCAGCGGTGGTGCCATCACCACAACCGTGGGTGGCGTCACGAACTATAATCCCAACAAACACCCCCCCTTTCACTCACGGGCGAGGAGTGTCGCTCGAGACACCCCGGGATCCGGCCCGCAGCTCGAGCCACCAGGAGCAACTGCCGGACCCGAGCAGAAGGGGTGAGCGCGGTGTGCTGACACCCTCCTCCCCGCCCGCGACAACTTGGCGTCACGAACAGGATCTTACCGCTCTGCCGTCTGGTAGAGGTGCGCCTTGTTACCGCCGGAGGTATCCGGCAGAAAAATTTCAGAAGCCGCCATCTTTGGCGCGAAAAGTTCCCGCTCGAGCGTCTTCTCGAGCAGTAGAGGCGCGAAGGCCAAAACTCCGCCCCGAGAGAGGAGGGGCCGGAAAGAGCTAAGGGGGACGGAAACAAGATGTCTGCGCCCGACGGAGCCGCTGGAAGAGCGGTGGTCGCAGCCGCAGCGGCACCCGCGGATGGGAATGGGCCTGCCCAGGTCCCGGCCGTACTGGCGGGAGGTGCCGCGGCCCCCGCGCTTGCTCAGGTCATGCCGTTTTCCTTGCCCTATGCACCCGGAGCTGCCTGGCTACCGCAGTATGACGGGAAACCGGATGCCTTGCAGGCCTTCCGGAAAAAGCTTAACCCGTTGCTCGAGCTGTACCCCCTGACTAATAAGCAACGTGCAGCGATAGTGCTAGGCCAGTTAACCGGTGCGGCGGAGCAGGAAGCGGAGACCTGGGCCGAGGGGGACCGGCTCTCTGTAGCCACCATCTTCGAGAAGCTACAGACTGCCTTCGAGACCCGGACTGAAGCTGAGCTGAGGATGCAGTTTTACCAGTGCCGGCAGCGAGCTGGGGATAGCATTCGGGACTATGCTCTACGTCTGCAGACCGCCCTCCGCACGCTAAAGCGGGTGAACTCTATTAATGAGGCGGATAGCAACAAGATGTTAGTGGAGCAATTCGCGCAGGGGATGAGGTCCCCTGAGGATCGTAAACAACTCCGGCTGTGGGCTCTGGAACACCCTGATGTGGACTTTGCTGTGTTAAAGGAGCGAGCTATCAAAGCACTACAGACCCCAGCTGCTGAAGTTCTGGAACCCGTCCCGTGGCCCGTCGAGACAGCTCCTGTTGTGGCGGCCCCAGCCAAACCAACCTCCTTACTACCTGCAGCCTCGAGCAGCACAGTGGAAGAACTGGCAGCCCAGGTCCGTCGCCTGGATGGAGACCTTGCCAAAATCCTTGCTGCACTGCAACCTCTGACCAGATCTCAGCCCCCAGCGCAGATACAGCTTGCTGACAGTCCCGAAGATGTTCCCTGGATGCAGCAGAGAAGCGCTAACAACCCGCGGAGCAGACCTCCAATCTGCTACAAGTGCCGTAAGCCGGGCCATGTTTACCGACAGTGCCCGTTAAACGAGCAACCCCTGGGGCCCCGGGCCAATCCTCAGGAGTAGAACACCGTGGCCCCCCGGACTGGTGAGACCGATACGTCGGGGCCCGCCCTATCATCCCTGTGGCTGTGGACGGCATACCCGTGATGGCTCTCTTGGACACTGGATCACAGGTAACTACCATACCGTACACATTGTATCAGCGATATTGGGCCACAGACGAGCTAGCGCCTCCAGACAATAGTATAAATTTGATTGCCGCTAATGGACTTCCATTGACCCAGGTGGGGTATAAAGAGGTGGCTATGACAGTGGGGCAAGCTGAACTGCAACACCAGGGTATGATTGTGATCATGAATGAGCCTAGTGATCATAACCCGAAAATAGTGTTGGGGACCAATGTGATGGAACACTGCATGGCTGATGTGCTGAACCTTTTGCAGCAGCTAGCCGCCACGGCGGCGGGGAGCCGGCAGAGGGCTGTGAAACGTGAGATCCGCGCCCTGATGTACCGCCAGCATGTAAGCTCAACCGGAGGGGAGATTGGTGGAGTGCGAGTGATGGATGTTGCTCCATTGACTGTGCCCCCTAGAAGTGAGATGATGATCTGGTGTAGGGCAGCAGTAGGGCCTCAGGGGCGTGACTACCCTGCAATGATGGAGCCCATGCCTTCTGAGCACTGGCCCACTGTAGTGGCCGCCCGAGGGGTGGTAGATGTGAAGAAAGGGAGAGTGCCTGTGAGAGTGTTAAACTGTGGGGAAGAGGAGGTCAGGCTTCCCTGGTATGCCACCATAGCCAAACTGCTCACCCTGGACCCTCACACTATCCAGGAAGCCCGTCCATCCACACTCCCACCTACCACCAGCACTTCCCCAACCCAGCGGGACACCAAGGAGTGGCACCAACAGCTACATGTGGGCACTGATGATACCCCTACACATCACAGGGCAGGGGTACACAGGGTAGTGCAGGAATACGAGCAGGTTTTCAGTAAGCACCCCCTAGACTTTGGGCAGATCAGGGGGGTCCAACACCACATTCCCACAGGTGAACATCCCCCTATCAAAGAGAGGTATAGACCTATTCCCCCTGCACATTACCAGTGTGCCAAAGATATG
This sequence comes from Anomaloglossus baeobatrachus, assembly GCF_048569485.1. Classification (NCBI taxonomy): domain Eukaryota; kingdom Metazoa; phylum Chordata; class Amphibia; order Anura; family Aromobatidae; genus Anomaloglossus; species Anomaloglossus baeobatrachus. Next base: position 174,403,740 of record NC_134360.1, on the reverse strand, counting down.
TTGAAGAATATGAAGGAGGCAGGGGTTATTCGGGACAGTTGTAGTCCCTGGGCCGCTCCGTTGGTACTGGTCAAGAAGAAGGATGGTACCATGCGGATGTGTGTGGACTACCGGAAGATCAACCAGATAACCCATAAGGATGCATATCCATTGCCTCGTATTGAAGAATCTTTGGCTGCACTGAGAACTGCAAACTACTTCTCGACCCTTGACCTCACCAGCGGATACTGGCAAGTGGCCGTGGCCCCCGAGGACCGGGAGAAGACCGCCTTCACCACCCCGATGGGGCTCTGCGAATTCAATAGCATGCCGTTTGGGCTGTGCAATGCCCCCGGGACCTTCCAACGGTTGATGGAATGCTGTCTGGGACATTTAAACTTCGAGACCGTCCTGCTGTATTTGGATGATGTGATTGTTTATTCCCAGACGTATGAGGCCCATCTGGAACACCTGGCCGAGGTGTTCGCGTCCCTTGCCAAGTTCGGGATGAAGTTGAAGCCCTCGAAGTGCCATCTGCTGAAACCCAGGGTGCAGTATCTAGGACATGTGGTGAGTGCGGATGGCGTCGCCCCCGACCCTGAGAAGATCACTGCCATTCAGAGCTGGCCGAAACCAACCACAGTGAGGGAAGTAAGGCAGTTCCTGGGTCTGGTGGGGTACTATCGGCGCTTTATAAAGGGGTACACGAAGATGGCTGCCCCCATGCAAGATCTCCTCGTGGGACAGACCAAGGGCGGTAGACCCATTGGAGCCCCACTGTTGTGGGAGGACAAGCAGGAGGAGTCCTTTGGCCAGTTGAAGGCGGCCTTGACCGGAGAAGAGGTCTTGGCGTACCCTGACTATGGGCGCCCGTTTATCCTCCACACGGACGCCAGTAACGTGGGGCTGGGAGCGGTCTTGTCCCAGGTCCAGGATGGAAAGGAGAAGGTGATTGCCTACGCCAGCCGAAAACTCCGGCCGACCGAAAGGAACCCTGAGAACTATAGCTCCTTCAAGCTCGAGCTATTGGCGTTGGTGTGGGCTGTCACAGAGCGGTTCCGCCACTACCTGGCGGCGGCAAAATTCACCGCGTTTACGGACAACAATCCGCTAACTCACCTGAACACGGCCAAATTGGGCGCGCTGGAGCAGCGGTGGGTAGCCCGGTTAGCCAACTATGATTTCACCATAAAGTACCGAGCTGGTCGTGTCAACATCAATGCAGATGCACTCTCCCGGATGCCCCATTTGTCGGAAGAGGGGTGTGAGGATGACGACCTCGAGGAGATTGAGTTGCCTGCGTTTCACCAGCCGCCTACTGAGAGAGTGCAAGTATGTCAGCAACGGGTGGATCTGGACCCGCGGCCCAGTCAAGAGTGGCAGGACGCCCAGGACCAAGCGCCGGCTGTCCGCCTTGTCAAGGCCCTGGTGGAACAGGGTGCTATGGGAATAGACCCTGCCGCTCCAGCCGAAGCCCAACGCTTGTGGAAAGAACGGAAACGGCTCTACCTACACCAAGGGAGGCTGTACCGTGAGCTGGTCAACCCAAAGACCCATGAGAAAATATGCCAGTTGATCGTTCCTCAGGCCGAGGTTGCTACTGTCCTGCGGGCATACCATGATGGTGCTGGCCACTTCGGGTGGAAGAAGCTGGAGATGCTGTTGAGGGAGCGGTTCTATTGGAGTGGGATGCGTGAATCGGTGGAAGCCTGGTGCCGAGAGTGCGGTCCTTGTACACTGAGGAGAAAGGACGAGACTAGCCAGAGGGCACCGTTACATCCCATAGTCACCCATCAGCCGCTGGAGCTGGTCGCCCTGGACCATGTCAAACTCACCCCTAGCCGAAGTGGGTACACCTACGCATTGACCATGGTAGACCACTACTCAAGATTTATGGTGGTAGTCCCCGTTAAGGACCTGACTGGTCGAACCGCTGCCCGAGCGTTCCAGGCCTACTTCTGCCGACCCCATGGGTACCCCGAGAAGGTGCTGACTGACCAAGGCCCGGCTTTTGAAGCAGAAGTGTTTCACGAATTCTGCCAGTTGTACGGCTGCAAGAAAATCCGGACCACTCCGTACCACGCCCAGACCAACGGCATGTGCGAGAAAATGAATCACTTGGTCCTGGGGCTCCTCAAGACGCTACCGCTGGAAGAACGGAACATGTGGCCGGAAAAGTTACCCGACTTGGTCGACATGTACAATAATATCCCATCCAGCTCGACGAAGTGCACCCCAGCGTATCTGATGAGGGCCCGGCCTGGCCGCCTGCCGGTGGATCTGGAGATGGGGTTGGAGGCTCCGGAAGCACTCCCTTCAACGGCAGAGTGGGAAAGTCGGAGGAGGGCCCAGTACCGGCAAATCCAGGAGTATGTGGAGAAAAACCTCAGTCGAAGTTGAGAACAGCAAGAGCACCGGTTCAACCAGAAGGCGCCTGCAGGTCCTTTCCAGCCAGGAGATGTGGTGCTGAAACGGAAGAGAAAAGCCCACAAACTGGATGATCAGTGGGAGCAAGTCCCTTATGTCGTACAACCCACCGAGTGGGACAATGGGAAGACCTACCAGATCAGTCGTGACCAAGGGGGCACCCTGGCCACGGTTTCTCGGGACCATCTAAAAAAATGCCCCCCAGCGTTGAAAGCAGAGGCTGAAGTACCGATTCCTCCACCGGTGGAAAAGGCAGCAGAGGTAATCCACACTGTCATGGGTGACTTCCCAGCAAACTGGCCTACACAGAACGGCGCGGTGATACTTCCAGTGATACTGTTCCCACAACCCGTGGATGAAGAAGTAGTGGAAGCGGTTAACCGTGAGCCAGAACCAGTGCCAGTGCCCAGGGATGAACCTGTACCCAGCCCCCCTGCACCTCCGCCTGCCCCACACTCTAGCAGGGAGGAGGAACCGATTGTTCCCTCTACCCCACTGTCTAGCACCACTGACACCGGGCCCCGGAGGTCCACCCGTTCCAACCTAGGTAGACCCCCACTTAGGTACAGGGAGACCGTTCTATGAGTAAAAGGGGCCCGCAAATGTAAAAGAGTGTTGTGAGTTTGTTTGAAAAAAGTTAAAAGTTTGAAAGTTTACAGAAATGATAAGTGAAAATGATTATCCGAGTGTTCACCTGATTTTGTTGATTTGCAACCGGCTGGAGCCGGCACCGTTGTCCCCGTGGGGACCGTTCAAAGTTTAAAAATGCATGGGAACTATCCATGGACAAGCCCGTGAACTCTGCAGGGCAACCACAAACGTTAGTGGCTTGTAAATATGTTGGGTACCGTTACCGTTTCCGCAATGCCGCCTCCGGAGAGGCAGGTTGGAGGGAGGGCCCTGAGCAGAGCAGGCCAGGGCCCAGCCGCCAAAGGAACCGGTGGCCACCCTCTGGAGGGAAGGACAGATCCCGCTCGGGTGACTTGTGCTGGACTGTGGGTCAAGGGATGCTGCCTGGGTTTTAGGGGCAGCATCAGGGCCAGGTTACTTGGGTGGGAGAGAGCGGAAACCGTGACCGTATACCGTTGAAACGTTTAAAGTAAAATGTGCCTCCCGTCTTGGGAAGAGTTGATTAAAAATGTTATGCTTATGTTTGTTTAACCCTGTTATCCCCTTTTTACAGAAAAATAAAACCGGTGTAGGACGGCAGCCCGCGGACGGTCTGCATTTTGCTAAGGGGGAATGTGTCGCCCTGGGCAAGCCAGGGGACACAGATAACAACACCACTACACCCCATACTCCAGGTAGGCACACCTGCTAACCTAGAAACCCTTGTTGCCTTCCTCCAAGAGTCTGTTGATGCACACCAGGGGGTGGGCCAGGCGGTTGGCTCCGCCCACCAAGGAGCTCACAACTCTGGAGGCAGGAAGTAACCAGGCAGATTAGCCCGGGCAGGGCAAGAGAGCAGAACTGTCAGGGAGGAGGAAGTGGAAGGAGTGAGGAGTAGCCCAGGCAGGGGCTAGAGTAAACAACCAGAAGTGAAAGTGAAGGAAAGGAAAGTGGAAAAGGAGGAAAGCAAGAAGTGGAGAGAGCGCAGAGAGTGCGCAGAGCCTGAGAGCCCAGCTGTGTGTAGGGCTAGAACAGCAAGGTCAGCGACGGCGGTGACTGTCCGGAGGGGGACCGTTTGGAAGTTCCTGGAAGGACCCCGTTGGCTGTGTGCCCGGTGGTCTGGAGCAGTGTTCCGAAGGACAGTCAGCACCAGGGCAGGGGCCTCTCGGACCCCGGCAAGGCTAGGAGTCGCCCAATTTGCCGAATCCGTCAGTGAAGGGGACGCAGATCCCCCAGCAACAAAGTCCCGATTGACGGCAACAGCCCGACCATTACCGGGGAGACACCGCCACCGCCAAGGCACCAGTTTCCCCAGGGCCAGCGCCTGCGGGCAAAGTGTAGAGCTCCTCCGGCCCAGATTGCAGTCGGGGAGCGGGTAACCGGAGGGAATCCACCGCTACCATCAGTCAAACAGGTGCAAGGAAGAGAGACGTCACCGTCACCTACCAGGAGTGCAGGTGCAACCGTCTGTGGGACCGTCCTACCAGCCGTTGGTTTACCGTACAAACTGTGTCCGTGTCTCAGGCTGAGTGAGTACCACAGTGCCGCCAGGCACCGCGCTGCCCCCGCGTCCCTGCGCCCTCCAGGCCCTACACTTCACATCTCTTCACCGGGCCCCGGGATCACCAACCCCTACCCACGGAGGGGCAACACAACACCTGGCTGCTCCAATCACCATCCCCGGGACCCCCACACTGAGCAGCGGTGGTGCAATCATCACAACCGTGGGTGGCGTCACGAACTATAACCCCAACAAACACCCCCCCTTTCACTCACGGGCGAGGAGTGTCGCTCGAGACACCCCGGGATCCGGCCCGCAGCTCGAGCCACCAGGAGCAACTGCCGGACCCGAGCAGAAGGGGTGAGCGCGGTGTGCTGACACCCTCCTCCCCGCCCGCGACACATGCAATGTGACATCTGTTATCATTATAATGGACATGCTGTCCCGTTCCTGTCTGCCATCCATCTGCTTTTCAGAGTGTATATGTTTTTGGATCAACTTAAGTATAAAATTCATATGTGGTGTGTAATGATTAGACAGAGGTCATCGGATGATATTAAGAGTCTAATTTTGGATATTAATGTTGTGATAGAGATTGAAAATATTGAATGCATCTGATATTGAACCCTGGTCTTTGATACCAGATAGAATGGACCGCAGCGTGAGCAGTCTCTTCTTACCTCATGGTATCTCCAGTATTAGATCGGATAGATATGGTGACCAGCAGTGTGAGTGGCTTCATATTTCCTCAGCTCTCCTGGTGTTTCCAGGATTAGATCAAATAGACTGGGTGGGCAGCAGCCTCTTCTTACACCTGGAATATTCAGTATTAAATTTTCTTGTGTTGTGGCATTTCTATATTCTACTACTTCTTGGCATCCAGCCGTTTTCTACCCACACATTGCTTCTCTAGATACCAGATCCAGCATTGTGGACTCGATTTGTCAACTCAGAAATGAAAAAAGCATTAGCATATTCTGATGATTAGTCCAAATATAGACTCAAGTTTCCACATTTTCCTTCATGTCAACCACAGTTGAAGATCATAATGTCCACTGTGAGCACATATTCCTATACATGGAGAAGCTTTTCACTGCTCATGCTCACAAACACCTGTCCTATTAACATTCAAGGACAGGTTTCAGTCAGTGTAACAAGGTGGTTACAATTTTTTGTATTATATTAATCGCATCTCTTTACAAAATGAGTGTAATTTACAAATTAAGGTTTTAGGTTTTTTTTTTAGCAAATTTATAATCCTTCTGTACTTCTTCCCAATTTAATGAATAAGAAAAATCTAATGAACTTTGCTTGTATAAGTTTAATGCTTACTCATTCTCTCTTTTAAGCAGGAATAACTTCTACGCTATTTGTATTCCAGATGCTCCAGATACATTCTTGGTGTTAACGTAAAAAGAACAGATCACTGTCAGGGAAAATCTTGTCAAATGAAGTTATGCAATTTTGACCAAAAAACAGGCCTATATGAAACTGGTTGTGTTTTTGTTCCAGAGAAGAACCAAAGAATTAAGCAATCCATCATGTATTCACAGGCAATCCCATCTGTGAGTATTGCTGAATATGATTACACAGTTTGGATTTTTATTAAAAGGAATCTATGAGAAACATCCCTGTGTCTGGACTTAATGGGCCTCCTAGAAAGTCTGCTTCCAAGAGCTTAATTTAAATGAAAAGGGATGTTACCAGTTTGAAACATGTAATGACTGACAGTCTACTCTCCTCATCTCACTAAAGAACTATGTATGATTATAACTAATACAGTATAGCTGAGCTGAACTTGGTCCCACTGCAAAAATGTGCAGTTGCAGCTATCCTCTCATAGTGCTGCCATCTCTAATGCTGAAATATGCCTATTTCATCTCACATGCAGTCAATTGGGAAGAGATGAGTGCAGCTGAGCTGACAGCACTCCATGGCCTGACAGCACTGTGAATAAAGAGTTGCAGCTACAGGTATGTTTGTAATAAGACAAAGTTCAGCTATGCTAAACTGTGTTAGTTATAATCACAGACAGATCTTTAGTCAGATCTGGAGAGCAGATTGTCAGTCATTACATGTCTCACACTGGTAATGCCCCCTTTAATTTAAAATAAGCTCTTGAGGCAGATTCTCAGAAAGATCTCTGTCTGATCTATATGTATTAACAGCTACTCTACATATAAAGCAAAACTTTAATTTCTCCAGAATAAGACATTAGATTGCAGATATCAAGGTATCCTTTTCTTTTTATAATCTGCTTGTCCATATAGATGGCTTAGGAGTGTGGATCTTCCTGATAGATTCCCTTTAACTAAAATCCCTTATATGAAAATCTCCATGAATACAACACAAGTATTTCACACTTATCTAAGCCATTGCCTAAACTTAAATGTGTATTCCAAGTTTTGGCAAAGCAATGTTATTTTTCTAATGTTGGTTTTGCTAGAATTCCAACATTTTATCCTAAAGTTTTCAACTGTGATCACAGCATTCAGAAGGCAGGGAGAGCAATTTGCTTACCTCTCCCTGGCAATAAGGTCCCTGTTATGTGATCACATTAACCCGATCACTGCCATGGCAACCTTGGGTCGTCTCCGATGGCCCTGGGTTACTGAGCTATAGATAGCCTCACAGACCATGCCAGATGCCTGGTATGTGAGGCAAAGTGTCAGTGCAGCACTGACAGATATAATCCACTGCAGTGACCAAGCACTGCAGTGAATTATTTCAGTGATCAAACTCAGGAAAAAACGCAGGAAAAAATTGACATGCTGCAGGTTTTTTTCTGCACCAAAATCTGCAAGGAAAAAATCTGCAACATGTACACAACAAGTCACAATTCTCATAGACTTTGCTGGGATGTGTTTTTCCTTGCAGTATGATTAAAATATCCTGGGCATGAATCCGGATCCGGCAACTCAGGAAATAAAAAAAAAAAAAGGAAAAATATAGAAAATAAGAATTAAGCAACTTAGGGTAAGATCACACGGTGAGTAAAGCGGAGCTAATGGAATGCAATAAAAAAAAATCGCATTCCACTCGGACCAATGTTACCCTATGGGGTCGCTTCCATGTGCAATTTTTTTCTCAGCCCTAATCGGACGGAGAAAACAATCGCAGCATGCTGCGGGTGGAATCCGATTCGTTTTCACTCGCACCCATACAAGTCTATGGATGCAAGAGAAACATTGCACTGCATTCGCATTACACCAAAGTGCAGTGCGATAATTACATCAGCTGATAATGGAGGAGATGGGGAGATTACTCCCTCTCTCTCCTCCGCAGCTGTGCTCCGATCACAGGATCACATCACAGTATAATGACACTTGTCTCACACTCACAGCAGAAGGGGAGTTGGGAGTAATTAGCATAACGCATCTGATGCTTTCGCACCGGATGCTAAATGCCCGTGTGTCCTAAGTCTTACCGAGGCTCCGGCGTGGCTGTAACTGCACTGCTTCCCCCACCCATCGGCCATCCTGGAGTCTGTGATTAGTTGCAGTCAGACACGTCCCCAGCCTGTGTGACAGCGTCTGACTCCAGCCAATCACAGGCGGTGTTTGCAGGCCTATCGTACAGTAAAAATAAATAATAAAAAAATTGGCATAGTGTCCCCCCATATTATTATACCCAGCACAGATAAAGCATACAGCTGCAGGCTGCAGCACCCAGTCATGTTCTTATCTGGGCTGTGTATCAAAATAGAAGGAACCACATGCGGCCTTTTTTTAAATTTTTAATGTAAATAATTGAAAAAAACATTGTGCAGTCGTCCCCCCACAATTTTGATACCCAGCCATGACAAAGCCAGACAGCTGAGGGTTCGTATTCTCAGGCTGGGGAGACACATGCTTATTAGCCCCCAGCCTAAAAATATCAGCCTGCAGCCACCCAAAATTGTCACATCCATTAGATGCGACAGTCGCAGAACTTTACCCGGCTCTTCCCAATTGCCCTCGTGTGGTGTAAACTGGGGTAATAAGGGGTTAATGTCAGCTGCCACTAAGCCCTAGATGAGTTATGGAAGGCTTCTATAAGACCCCCCCATTACTAATCTGTAAGTGAAAGTAAATAAACACAAACAAGAAAAAATCCTTTATTTGAAATAAATCACAAAAAAACCCTTCTTTCACCACTTTATTAACCAACCAAAACACCCCTGCAGGTCTGACATAATCACACGAGGTCCCCCGATGATTCATCTCTGCTACATCTGAAGTCACAGAACGTGATCAGGGAACATGATAACCATGGGCCTCCTCAGCCTAAGAATACCAGCCTCCAGCTTTCGGGCTTTATTATGGCTGGGTATAAAAATTGGGGGGGACCACATGCCTTTTTTTAAATGATGCTATAACGATCAGAGAAGAGAAGGAAAGAATAGGCAGAACTTTGACACATGTATATCAGATTTTTCACACGAGGTAGCTAGGGGAAGAATTTGCAGCAGTAAAGTGTTAGGAGATTTCCAATTAAGAAAGTTGAAAGTTTAGGTAAATAAATGAAAAAAAAATCTAAATTTTAAAGTGTACTTTAAACTAAACTAAAAGCAAAATTGAAATACAAACAGAAGATATTAATTGTTTGTTTGACATAATTCTCTTTTCAGGTAACTGAATTCTGCGATTCCAGAAACCACAACATTGAGGCTCCAACTCTCCAGAATAAGATGTGTAACTCTCTGAGTACATGGGAAGTCATAATGCACTCTGATGATATAGCGTCTACCCCTCCGATGAATAACCTCAATATTCCTGTGCCCTCCTTCTCTCTTATTCAGAAAAGAGACAGAGTGATCACTCTTGTACTAGATGTTTCTGGAAGCATGTCCTATGTAAGTTATTAATACTAGTGTATTATATTGTAGTATATACTGTATATACAGTATGTGTAGTATATTATATTTTGATCATATATTAGTTTAATCATAAAAGTACGGTATATTCAATTAGTGCAGAAATTCTGTGACTTAAAATCGTTCCGTATTTCACAAGTGGATTGTTTCTGCAACATGAGCGTGACCATAAAAGAATAGAAAGCAAACAGGAATGAGTTATTCAGGTTTGGTGCACTTGTTAAGTATTTGCTGCAGACATTTCTGCATCAAAAACGTGTAATTGGCAGGAAAAATACTGCATAAAAACACTGCAAAAATTGACAAGGTGCAGATTTGAAACTGCTTCAAACCTGAATCTGAAAGGAATAAAATAAGCAACAAGTGCATGAGATCTCATTTCACTTTGCTGGGTCAGTAAAATGCTGTGTTTTTTGGGGCAAAAGTATGTGGGGGGGGAGGATGGATAGATGTGGCAAAAAACGGGACGTGTGAACATGCCCTCAAAGTTCCATCCTGATGCATGTAGTCCCCAGTACAACACTTTATGTCCAGTGCTAAAACGGTTCTGTCTTACCATTGTGTGGATCCAAATCACCATCATGTCAATAAATTGGTGAATCAGTTTTCATGTGATCCTTGATATAGATGGTGATTTGGACAATTGATAAGACTTAACTGATTCTACAATGTTTATCACAACTAATATGGCACATTGGTTGGCATTAGAGTTGTCGAATTGATTTGAAAGACCAAATATATCGGCCAAGTTAGTAATCTGTGGCCCTGGACAGAAGATCTGAGAACTGCCTCCTACTATCTGGCATCCACTGTTCTTCTTTTAATTAGCTGGCCTGGCACGGCATCGCCATTGCAGCTTTACTCACTTGTGATGTGCTAGGCCAGCTAATCAGAAGAAGAGTTGCAGATCCTATCCGATAGGAGGTGGTTCTCAAAGCTCCCATCGACCAGCCACAGTTTACTGATGTGACCGATGGACCAAGACCTGCAAATCAATTTGCAAAACTCTAGTTGTAAAGTAACACTTATTTATCATCTACATTGCTACAAAGCAAGACAGAGAAAATGTTTAGGACTAGAGGCGGCCATATTGGTTAGCCACAACAACCACTGCTCCAATTGTAAAGGAGAAAACACACATGATGCACAGATATACTATTATCACTGTTAAGCAGGTGTTGGTCCAGAGGTGCCTGTATCATGTGCTCAACCTGTGTATGTCTACCCTTGGGTGAGTCCAGACAACCTCTCCGCCCCTCCTCTTCTATTGGGCGGCCGCTTAGTGACGCCGCTGTGACGCTGCACGAACCACCCACTTAGAAAGGAGGCGGTTCGCCGGCAACAGCGATGTTGCTTGGCAGATAAGTACGTGTGACGGCTCCTAACAATTTTGTGCGCCACGGGCAGCAATTTGCCTGTGCCGCACAAACGACGGGGGCGGGTAACGATATCGCTGCGGGTAACACCCCCTTAAGGACCACAATATTCAACGTTTCACCTAGAGAGTTCCCATCAGAAGGGGAGGCTGTTACATTCAAGGCACCATTCTGGGTGCTACTGGTCCCATGCCTCACAAGGGTATATTATCAATTACTTTTATGTCCTAAACAAAAACTTCTAAAATCTGACTTTCCATTTTTTGCACATGTAGCAATATCGGATTCAGAGACTCTATCAAGCCGCAGAAGTTTTCATCACTCAGATAATTGAAACTGGATCCTCAGTTGGAATCGTCACATTTTCAGATTATGCGTATTACATTTCAGAATTAGTGAAAATAACCAGCAATGTCCAACGAAACCAACTAAAATCTCTTCTTCCAACTCAGACTATAAGTGGAACCGACATCTGCAGAGGAATCCTGGCTGGTTTTGAGGTAAATAATATAAATAGCAATTATGCATTACTTTATGTGGCATCATATCTGTGTTTTGCAAGCACAGTGTAATACCTATGTGACGCCCTGGGCAAGCCAGGGGTCACAGGTCATAACACCACCACACCCTACACCCCAGATAGGAACACCAAGGCTAACCTAAAATCCTTGTTGCCTTCCTCCAGGGGCTGATGTCCACACCAGGGGGTGGGCCAGGTGGTTGGCTCCGCCCACCGAGGAGTTCACAGCCCTGGAGGCGGGAAAACCAGGCAGTCAAGCTAGGGAGGAGGAAGTAGAAGGAAGTGAAGTGGTAGAGGAGCTTGAGAGAGGAGTTAAAGTGGAAGACTAAGTGAGAGTAGTGACAGAAAAAGGAACAGTTAAGCAAGCCTGAAGTTGGTCCGGGTGTGTGCCCCGGACTGAGACAGCAAGGTCAGCAGACGGCGGTGACTGTCTGCAGGGGAGACTGCTTGGAGGTTGCTGGAAGGACCGCGGACGGGTGGTGGCCCGGCGGTACCGGAGCGGTATACGAAGAGCAGTCAGCACCATTGGCAGGGGCCTTTCGGATCCCGGCAAGGCTAGGAGTCGCCGTGAATTTGCCAAATCCGTTAGTGAAGGGGACCTCTGGGTCTCCCAACAACCAAGTCCCGATTGAAGGCAACAGTCCAACCATTGGAGAGAGACACCGCCACCGCCAGGGCACCAGTTTCTCAGGGCCAGCGCCTGCGGGCAAAGTAGGGCTCCTCCGGCCCACATCCAAGCCGGGGAGCGGGTTACCGGTGGGAACCCATCGCAACCATCATCATCTTAGGTGCAGGAAAAGGGACCGTCACCGTCAACTACTGGGGAAAAGCAAGTGCAGCCGTCCGTGGGAACCATCTTTCCAGCCGTGTGTTTTACCGAGAACTGTGTCATCGTCTCAGGCTGAGTGAGTACCACAGTGCCGCAAGGCACAGCGCTGCCCCCGCGTCCCTGCACCCCACCAAGCCCTGCATCACGCACCTCATCACTGGGCCCCGGGACAACAACCCGCTACCCACGGAGACGAGAACCAACAACTTTGCTGCTCCCTGTAATCAGTCCCCGGGATCCCCATACAGAGCAGCGGTGGTGTCAACAAATCACCACAACCGTGGGTGGCGTCACGGACAATAAACTATCCCAAATCCCAATCCCCTTTCACTCACGGGCGAGGAGCGCCGCTCGAGTCCCCGGGATCCGGCCCATCGCTCGAGCCACCGAGCAGCAGCAGCAGGCCGCAGCAGCCGCAGCGGCAGCCGGACCCGAGCAGTGGGAGAGCGCGGCGTCCCCTCCTCCGCCCGCGACACATATATATTGCTTTCTCCTTGCAGGATAAAGATACAGTTTCATAGTATTAGTTGATTACAGTGATAGCCAATTTACATTGTTTTATGGTAATGTTTTACTGTTTTTACATAAAAAATCAGCCTTTTTCATTCTTCTGAGCAAAGAGCGCTATGAGAGTTTCTTTTTGCGTAATGAGCTGTAGTATATATCAGTATTTAGTTACATACAAATTTTTGATCTTTTTGTAAACTCAACATTCACTAAGAGGCATGTGAATGATAAGCAAATGAGGAAAAAATGCAAAACAACATTTTCAAATCATCTTGATTTATTCAGTATCGAGTAGGAGCATCATGCGCTGAAATACACTTACATGCCCTGGCTGCTATCAATTAGGTTATTAAATGGAATCTGTAGGCAGGTTTATGCTATGAATTCTGAGAGCAACATGATGGAGGGCCAGACAGCTTTATTTCAGCGATATATCACTTGCTAAACTGCTAGTTGCAGTTTCGATAAAATCCTAGTTTTCTCTGCTGTAGATGTAGAAGGGGTCAGAATGCAAAGCTGTGTATAACCCCGCCCACACCACTGATTGACAGCTTCCTGTGTACACTGTACGTCATCAACAATCTACCAATCAGTGTTGGGGTTACACAATAGCTGGCATGAAACACCTAGTCCTGTAGTGATAATATTCTGCTGATAAAACACTGATTATATTGAAACTACAGCAAGCTGCTGAGCAAGTAACATATCACTGGAATCAAGCTCTTTGCCCTTATATTTTGCTCCTCTCAGATTACACAGGAAAACCTGCTGACAGATTCTCTTTAATGATTGTCTGAGGAATCAGGGGCAGATACACCATTGGTGCAACCTGTGCAGCCACACAGGTGCCCAAGTTGTAAGGGGGTCCACGTCTACCTCCAAAGCCACAGTCAGCTAATCTCACAGGCACAAAGAGGGACTTGCACAGGGGCCCTCCTCGGTGTGTGTCCACCCGAATGTTCTGCCAAGTTGAATGCACTTGGGCACGCAAATCATAAAGATCCAGTGCTTTCCGGTTCCTGCGAAATTCCCGACCAATTTCATCCCAAATGTTGATGTGAGACAAGTCCAGAGTCACTTCAGGCCATGGCAGCATGTTTAAGCCATCGCTAGTGATATCGCTGCATTTAAAGCCCCCTTAACAGGTGTGTGTGGATCTCAGATCCACCTGCGCCTTTTAACCCCTTATATCGCGCTGTCAAACTCTGACAGCAAAATCTAATGCGCTCCAGCAGGGATCGCGCCGTTTGCCACCACCATAACTTGATCAAGGGGTGCCAATATATTGACATGGCAAGCACTGGGTCAGATGATGACTCTTGTCACTGCCATGACTCACTTCCTGTGAATTCTGGCAGAGCATTGGCATTCACAGGCGATCAGCATTTTTGCTGATCAGACAGTGTAACCATAAAGTCCCCTATGGGGCTAGTAAATTCAATTAAAAAAAGGGGAAAAAAATATTTTTAAAAATATTAAAAAAAAAAAGAAAAAACCTAAACCTAAAACAATAAAAAAAAAGCACATATTTGGTATCGCTGTGTTCAGAAAGGCCCGCTCTATCAAAATATAAAATTAATTAATCTGAGCGATACACAGCTTGGCGAGAAACAAATTTCCAAAAAACAAACAAGTTTTTTGGGTCACTGCAACATTGCATTAAAATGAAATAACAGGAGATCAGAACAGCACATGTACCCAAAACTGGTATGATTAAAAAAGCCAGCTCAAAATGCACAAAATAAGCCGTCATTGAGCCCCAGATACAGATAAAATGAGAACACTAAAGGTCTCGGAAATGGCGACAAAAGCGCAATTTTTTTTTTTTTTTTTAAACTTCTGAAATTATTTTTACCACTTAGATAAAAGTAAAACTATACATATTTGGTATCTCAGAACTTGAGCTGACCTGGGGAATCATAATGCCAAATCACTTTTTCAAAATAGTGAACATGGTAAATAAACCCCCCAAAAAACATTCATGCAAGTAAAAGTAAATAGAGCCCCAGCAGTGAAAAAGTCGTTTCACTAGTATTACCCAACAGAACCACTGGATGGTGCCAGAGGGGTATTAAGCAATTTCCAAAGAGAAATCCACAAACATCAGAGACACTGATACACTGCCAAGAACAATAAAGAACTATGAGGTATACGGACACTTACCCATATTGAGTGCACTGAGCGGTGCTGACATACCCCAACACGCGTTTCGCAAAAAGCACCATCCAGTGGTTCTTGAAATTATGTAATACCCCTCTGGCACCATCCAGTGGTTCTTTTGGGTAATACTAGTGAATCAACTTTTTCACTGCTGGGGCTCTATTTATTTCTACTTAATATTAACTTTTTGTGTCATGGTGACAATTCCCTGCTGGGTGTACCGACTGGTGCTGGGTCTCCCAGGACTGTCTTTGTGTACCTGTGGTTTAATTACACATTGCCACCTATTGTAAATCTATTTTTATTCCTCTTATATTAATGTATTTTGGATAAATAAAGATGTTCTATTTAATATAAGAGGATTTTTTTGTTTCTTTGAATGACTTACTTGTCCCTTATGGGACTTTTCATATTCCAAGTGTGGCCTATGGTAGTCAATTAATGTTTGGGAGTGGCCCCAAGCTATACATTATACATTTTCTTGAATATGGTGTCTGTATATTCCAGTTTTCATGTGTTGTATATGTGGCCCCCCTGAGGCTCGGGTCGCCACAGGGTACTGCACTCCGCTTGGGGTGTAGTGCTGATCATGGATCCAAGGGAGGTCGGTGCCGGTTTCATCATACACAATCACATACACAGATTGGTTGCCCCTTCCCCACTGGGGACTGGCTAGGGTCGAGTACCAAAGGGGTCGCCTACAGGGTGGTATTTACAGGTTGCCATCAAAACTGGGGCCCAATCCACTAGCTTAGGACCTGGGTGTGGGGAGGACCAGCCACCAGGGGGAGTTAGTAGTCACACATACAGCAATAGTTAGGGAGTTCCCCAGCAGGAGTGACAGTGAGTGGACGTCTTTCCTGGTAGCTCTTCTGGGACATAGAAGTTTAACGGTCGCTGTGGTGGATACTGTGTCAGTTCCCCAGGGACCAGCACAATTCAGGGTGCAGCACCCTAGGGTAATGCAATTCCACGTTGCATCACCATATTCTGCCAGACGGAGAGGTTCTATGCTTCTTCGACCACACACCCGTCCTACCTTTTGTAAAAGCAAAAAGAAAAAGGAAAAAAGAATAAAAGAACCGTTTTCCTTAATCCGGTGAGTGCTGCCTTTTCTGCCTACTTTTGGATTTGTCATATGGACTTTCTTGGGATGTGCACCTCGAAAGAGCCCTGCCTTTTGGCTTTTACTACAGCATTCACATAAGAGATCAGCAGTGCCCGTTTTTTTCCTTTTGTTATACATATAGAAATATGTAAATAGTAAAAAAATGCTTGTATTGTATGGTCCAGCCATCAATATAACAAATAGGGTATTCTAATAATGCTGCATGAACCGGTCACCAGCCAGTATGAACAAGTACAGATAGAGAGTGATGCAAGAAGATCAGGCGAATCCACTGAATAAAATCTTCATACTTTATTTGTACATGACATAATAAAACTCCATGATGCCATTATGGAGTTTAATTATGTCATTATCTGTCAGGAAGAATCCATTACTCCAAAAGAAACATAAAAAAGCCAGATTAATGTTTGCAAATGCATACAGGAACAAAGACCTTAATTTTGGAGACGTCCTGTGGTCTGACGAAACTAAAATTGAACTGTTTGGCCATAATGACCATCATTACATTTGGAGGAAAAAGGGAAAAGCTTTGAAGCCTAAGGCTACGACCGCACTTTGCGTTTCCATCTGTGTTTCCATTGCATTTTTGGTTGCGTTTACAGAAGCACCTTTTTCATGCCAAAATGCATGCGTTTCCATTTTCCATTAAAACCAATGGCAAAAGTAGTTTTTCCGACCGCACT
The DNA here is from genome assembly GCF_048569485.1 of Anomaloglossus baeobatrachus. NCBI lineage: Eukaryota > Metazoa > Chordata > Amphibia > Anura > Aromobatidae > Anomaloglossus > Anomaloglossus baeobatrachus. The sequence goes on along the minus strand of NC_134360.1, from coordinate 174,387,165 downwards.
TTGCGTTTCTAAACGCAAGTTAAAATTTGCATATTTTGTGGCAAAAACCATGCGATCAAAGAAGCAACATGTCAATTGTTTTTGCCATTTTCGGTCAGTTTTGCTAACATTGAGGTCAATGAGAAACGCATGTATTTGTGTCTTTTGCGAAATTCCAGCGTCTTACATGCATTTTCATTGCGTATCAAATGCGTTTCAAAAAATGTAAACGCATGAACTTGCTTCCTGTTTGTGACCTCAGCTAATTATGGCTGAACGTCACATCCTTTTTGCTATAGAGATATCGTTTGTTCGAACAGAACACATCGTCCGCATTGCACATCCATTTTCCTGGACAAAAAATAAAGTAAACGTGACATGTCTTGGTATAAGCGCCTCAAATTAGACGTTTCAAAGCTAATAAGTCTGGTAAGTTGTTTTTTTTTTATAATTGTTATTTTTTTTTTTTAATTTTTTGTTTTTTTGTTGTTAAATTTTTTTTATTTAATTTAAGGCATAAAACAATTTTTTATTTTTTTATGATTTCCTATGTTTTTTTTTTTATTAAATTAAATAGACAATATGCATATGTTTTATTTTTGTAAACTAAGGCTGCTTTCACACCTCCGGTTTCTGCAATGCGGCACACTCCGGCACTTTGCAGGAAAATCGCAACCGTTTTTTTTTTGCTGCCGGTTGCGTTTTTTCTGCATAGACTTTAATTAGTGCCGCATTGTGCCGCATGGCCTTGCATTCCGTCTGGTTTTTGCCGCATGCGGCAGATTTAGCCGATGCGGCGGCCGGATGCAACGTTGCCTGGCACGTTTTTTCGTGCGGCAAAAAAAAAACGCATCGCGCCGCATTCGGCCGATGCGGAGCATTTTTCAATGCATGCCTATGGCGGCCAGATGCGGCGCGATGCGGCAATAACCGCATCCGGCCGCCGCATGCAGTTTTTGCCACTGCGCATGCTCAGTAGCATGCCGCAAGCGGCAAAAACCGGACTGGCCGCAAAGGAAAATCTTATGCAAAGGATGCGGTGTGTTCACCACATCCGTTGCATAGCTTGCACAGCCGGATTGAGCCGCAGAACTCAAGCCGGATGTGTGAAAGCAGCCTAACAGGTTGAATCCATGCCCTGCATATGGGACCCTACATCACCAGACTATTTGTTAAAGTTAAAGAGAGCAGACTGTTGGCTTATTATTTGTAAAGAGCTGTATCCTCAATGGGATGAGGCTGACCAAGCTCTTCAAAACAAGATTGGTATGGTTTTTTTCTTTAAAAAAAAATGATTTATTTTTTTTAACATCAAATGAATCAAAAAGTTATAATTATTTTTTCACATATCATTGATTGCATCTTCTATCAAAAATGAAACTGATATTCGCAAACGATGGTGTTCGGTCCGTGATAGATTCAATAAGATTCATTATGATCCAGGAAAAAGTGGGTCTTCGCCAGTCAAGCCCAACTTTATTTATTACTAGAAGGTGGCCCGATTCTACGCATCGGGTATTCTAGAATTTACGTATTGTGTAGTTCATGTATGATTCTTGTTTTATATATATATATATATATATATATATATATATATATATGTTGTTGTGTGTAGTTACCAAGTGTTTGTGTAGGGCGCTGTACATGTTCTGGATGTTGTCTGGGTGTGATGGGGGGTGAGAGCGGTGTTGTTTGTGTGTTGCGTTGTTTGTGGAGCGCTGTGTGTCTGTAGCGTTGTGTGTGTGTTGCGCGGTTTGTGTGTGTGTGGTGTGTTTTGGGGGAGGTATGTTTTGTGCAATGTGTGTGTTGTGCGGTATGTGCGTATATTTGTGTGTGCAGCGTTGTCTGTGTGTGTGGGTGTCTGTGTAGGGCAGTTGTTTGTGGTTCCCAGTGTGTGTGTGTGGTGTGTTGTGCAGTGCGCGCGCGCGTGTGTGTGTGTTGGGGGGAGGTGTGCACTTCCCATCGTGCTCCATCCTCCATGCAGCGCACTCCCCATCGTGCTCCATCCCCCATGCAGCGCACTCCCCATCGTGCTCCATCCCCTATGCTGCGCACCCCCCATCGTGCTCCATCTCCCATCCTGCGCACTCCCAAACGTGCTCCATCCGCCATGCTGCGCACTCCCTATCGTGCTCCATCCCCCATGCTGCGCACTCCCAAACGTGCTCCATCCGCCATGCTGCGCACTCCCCATCGTGCTCCATCTCCCATGCTGCGCACTCCCAAACGTGCTCCATCCGCCATGCTGCGCACTCCCAAACGTGCTCCATCCGCCATGCTGCGCACTCCCAAACGTGCTCCATCCGCCATACTCCGCACTCCCCATCGTGCTCCATCCCCCATGCAGCGCACTCCCCATCGTGCTCCATCCCCTATGCTGCGCACCCCCCATCGTGCTCCATCTCCCATGCTGCGCACTCCCGAACGTGCTCCATCCACCATGCTGCGCACTCCCAAACGTGGTCCATCCGCCATGCTGCGCACTCCCAAACGTGCTCCATCCGCCATACTCCGCACTCCCCATCGTGCTCCATCTCCCATCCTGCGCACTCCCAAACGTGCTCCATTCGCCATGCTGCGCACTCCCAAACGTGCTCCATTCGCCATGCTGCGCACTCCCAAACGTGCTCCATCCGGCATGCTGCGCACTCCCAAACGTGCTCCATCCCCCATGCTGCGCACTCCCAAACGTGCTCCATCCGCCATGCTGCACCAGCATCAGCCTCTCTACCCGCAGCATCAGCCTCTCTGTCCCCAGCATCAGCCTCTCTGTCCCCAGCATCAGCCTCTCTGTCTCCAGCATCAGCCTCTCTGTCTCCAGCATCAGCCTCTCTGTCTCCAGCATCAGCCTCTCTCCTCCCAGCATCAGCCTCTCTCCTCCCAGCATCAGCCTCTCTGTCCCCAGCATCAGCCTCTCTGTCCCCAGCATCAGCCTCTCTGTCCCCAGCATCAGCCTCTCTGTCCCCAGCATCAGCCTCTCTGTCCCCAGCATCAGCCTCTCTGTCCCCAGCATCAGCCTCTCTGTCCCCAGCATCAGCCTCTCTGTCTCCAGCATCAGCCTCTCTGTCTCCAGCATCAGCCTCTCTGTCCCCAGCATCAGCCTCTCTGTCCCCAGCATCAGCCTCTCTGTCCCCAGCATCAGCCTCTCTGTCCCCATTATCAGCCTCTCTGTCTCCAGCATCAGCCTCTCTGTCCCCAGCATCAGCCTCTCTGTCCCCAGCATCAGCCTCTCTGTCCCCAGCATCAGCCTCTCTGTCCCCAGCATCAGCCTCTCTGTCCCCAGCATCAGCCTCTCTGTCCCCAGCATCAGCCTCTCTGTCCCCAGCATCAGCCTCTCTGTCCCCAGCATCAGCCTCTCTGTCCCCAGCATCAGCCTCTCTGTCCCCAGCATCAGCCTCTCTGTCCCCATTATCAGCCTCTCTGTCTCCAGCATCAGCCTCTCTGTCCCCAGCATCAGCCTCTCTGTCCCCAGCATCAGCCTCTCTGTCCCCAGCATCAGCCTCTCTGTCTCCAGCATCAGCCTCTCTGTCCCCAGCATCAGCCTCTCTGTCCCCAGCATCAGCCTCTCTGTCCCCAGCATCAGCCTCTCTGTCCCCAGCATCAGCCTCTCTGTCCCCAGCATCAGCCTCTCTGTCCCCAGCATCAGCCTCTCTGTCCCCAGCATCAGCCTTTCTGTCCCCAGCATCAGCCTCTCTGTCTCCAGCATCAGCCTCTCTGTCCCCAGCATCAGCCTCTCTGTCCCCAGCATCAGCCTCTCTGTCCCCAGCATCAGCCTCTCTGTCTCCAGCATCAGCCTCTCTGTCTCCAGCATCAGCCTCTCTGTCCCCAGCATCAGCCTCTCTGTCTCCAGCATCAGCCTCTCTGTCCCCAGCATCAGCCTCTCTGTCCCCAGCATCAGCCTCTCCGTCTCCAGCATCAGCCTCTCTGTCCCCAGCATCAGCCTCCCCATCCCAGCCTTCCCCAGGATCAGCCTCTCTCCTCCCAGCCTCCTCCAGCACGCCATGCTCCTCTGCCGACACTCACACACACCCGATCGCATACACTCACACACACCCGATCGCATACACTCACACACACCCGATCGCATACACTCACACACACCCGATCGCATACACTCACACACACTCACACTGACGATATTGCACATACGCGCTTATACTCACAACATCCGGAGATATCACATGCTTCTGGCCATGTGATCCTCCGACAGGTCCTGGAAGCTCACAGCACAGTATCGCCGCCGAGAAGCAAGCGATATCCCAGGATGTTGTGAGTATGTGGATGCGATGTGATGTGTGTGTGATGTGTGTGTGAGAGTGAGTGTGATCTGATTTGTGTGTGTATGTGTGTGTGTGTGCTGTTATGTGTGTGCGTGTGTGTATTTTCCGCCGCTGCAGGACCTTGATGTGTGGATGCGATGTGATGTGTGTGTGAGGTGTGTGTGAGAGTGAGTGGGAGCCGGTGTACACTGGTAACTATGATACACATCGGGTAACTAAGGGACCTTAGTTACCCCGATGTGTATAATGGTTACCAGCGTTCACGGCCTCCGTCAAGATCCCAGCATCGCAAGGTTATGTCTGGCGCTGCTGGGATCCTGACGGAGCCGGTGTAGAAGCAAGCGATATCCCAGGATGTTGTGATGTGTGAGGTGTGTGTGAGGTGTGTGTGAGAGTGAGTGTGATCTGATGTGTGTGTGTACTCACCTGGGAATCGGAGCTCCGTGTCAGTTGGGCCAGAGCAAGCGTGCATTGCGTGAGGGGGGCGGGGCCTGCAGAGAGCCGGGGCGAGAGGCCAATCCGTGTGGGGGGGCGGGGCCATGGCGAGCCCAGCGGCCAATCAGCTTTGTGTCACCGTAAGGACACAATTTCGGAGCATGACAGACAGACAGACAGACAGATAGACAGACAGACAGACAGACAGAATAAGGCAATTATATATATAGATAACGACTTAAAATTTCTATGTACTGGACGTAATTTGCGACAGTAAGTTTTTTTTTATAAACATTTAAATTTAATTGTTAATCAAACAAAATATTTTATTATATATACAGTTTAAATATTTAGTAAAAAGATAAAAAAAAAATAAAAAGTGAGACAAAAACAAAAAAATAATTGTATTACATTTAAATCAACAGGACAGAGGGTAATTTGACCAGCAAATAAAAAACAAACACACCTGATTTGGAAAACCAATTTAGCATCTCAGAAGCCCCAAATGCTACTTATGAAGATCTGAATGCCCATGTGGACTCAACTAATGACACTGATGATGAGAATTTATTAACTGAAATAGAAGAACTAATTCCGATAGCTGATAAAACCAAAAAACCATATCAAAAACCAAAAAATAAAATAAAAAATAGTCAAATAAGAAATAAAATGATTAATGATCATCTAACAAATCAGACATTAGAAATATTAAAAACTACAACAAATTATGATTATTTAGATAATTTCTCAATGAGCATGTCAAGCCGCATTAGAAATCTAGATAATCCCAAAAACAAATCGGCATGTATGACGGCAATTTGTGGATTGTTGGAGTTATTTGAGGATAATATTGCTTTCCCATCTGGTGTTGAGGTCCTAAATTTATATGATCAAGTTTTTGGTGAGAAAAAATCCCCGATTGTGCAAATGCCAAAACAAGTTAATAATCCTGGTAATTACAATAAACCAAGCCAATACCAACATATACAGCCATCATATCTTGAACAAAATGTAGTCCATCCTTTTCAAAGGAATGTACAACAGGCGATGGTACCAAACCCCCAACAAAATTTAAACCATAGTCAGACATTGCGTTTGCATCATAATGATGCTATTTCAGGATTTTTCACAAATGAACTATTTTCCCAGCCATAATATAATAACGAGGTTTTTGTCAAAAGAGGACAACATTTATTAAAATCAGAAATATTTATTTTATATATGCATTATCCAAATATATGTCACCAAATATGTTATATATAAATTTGATGTAAATAAAAATTATCACATGAAAATTTGTTTGAAAAAAACCCCATATTTTTTAAGGTTCAAATGTAACAAAGGCACAAATTAAATATTTGCCATATTGGATTATGAACATAATAAATTTCTTTTTTATTAATCATTAAATGGTTTTGTTTTGGTTTTATGTTTTTTTATCATTAATAAAATTACAAGTAATCATGGTTCTACAATGCCAAGTGTAGCATTTTGCCAAGGTGATAAGCCTTCATTAGACACAAAATAATTTGCAAACTTTTCTCTCATTTCTAGTCCAGAAACATTGGGCGACCACTCATTGACAGAACTGGTAGGAAGTTATTTGGCTGCTGGCCATCCACTAGATCTTTTCTATATCTTCTTAGGTAATTGTGTAAAATACAACACGCTTTAATGACTTTTACCACAGAATCTATCTTTAAATTAATTGATGAATGTAAAATCCTCCATTGACTTGTCATGATCCCGAAGGTACATTCTACATACCTTCGGGCACGACTATGTCTATAATTAAATATTCTTTTTTGATTATCCAAATGTCTTCGTGGATATGGTCTGAGTATATTCGGCTGGAGAGGAAAGGCTTCATCTGCCACAAAAACAAATTGTGTTGGAACATTTGTTCCTGGTAATGGTGTTGGCATGGGCAGATCATTATTATTGACAATCAATTGATTCCAGATTTGTGAATTTTGAAGTATGCGTGAGTCTCCAGTGCTGCCATATGAGCCAACATCTATTGCTATAAAACGATATTCTGAATCAGCCACTGCCATCAACACGATTGAAAAATATTTTTTATAATTGAAAAATATTGATCCCGATTTTTTTGGTTGAAAAATCCTATGTTTCCCATCTATCGCCCCTATGCAATTAGGGAAGTTTGCAACAGTATTAAAATGTTGTGCTATCTGGAGCCATCTTTCCAAATTTGGTTTAGCCATCTCTATTGGCGATAAGATTCTCCATATAACTTTGCATGTTTCATGGACTATTTCAGAGATGGTAGTTTTTCCTAGCCTAAATTGCAAGTGCAAAGATGCAAAGCTTTCACCGGTTGCTAAGAACCTGAAATTATTTAAAAAAATACAAATTATAATTTGTTTCATAATTTAGAAAAAAAACATTAAACCAAAAAACCTATAAAAATATATTTATAAATTTTTGAGAATTGCATTCTAAATAAAAAAATATATATATTTTTTAAAAAATAAACATATACCGTAATGTCACAATGAGCCTCTCCTCTGGACTTATTGCCTGTCACATGAAAGTATCCTCATGTGTAATTTGACTTCGCACTAGGGACAGTAAATTATCGAAGGCCTGGATTGGTAATCTACAGAAACTGATGAATTTATCCTCATACCTATATTTAATAGAAATTTCAAGCATGAAAAATATATTAGAAAATAAAACATAAAATTGAAAAATTAATTAAAGTTGCAAAAATATTATGTTTTGGGTTTTTTTTCATAATTTTTCATAAATAAAAATTAAAAAAAAAAATTCAGTTAAAAAACTCACTTCCGCAAATCAGCATATAAGACGTTAAAATGGCCTTTTTGATGCCTCTCCGATAATAAAGGGTGCACCCACATTCTTCTATTATTTTCAATCTGCTGTGTAAATTAAAATTAACATAAATACAAAAAATAAAATTTTTAACATTAATAATATTAACCCCTTCAGCCCCCAGGCTGTTTTCACCTTAATGACCGGGCCATTTTTTGCAATTTTGACCAGTGTCACTTTGACAGGTTATAACTCTGGAACACTTCAACGGATCCTGGCGATTCTGAGATTGTTTTTTCGTGACATATTGTACTTCATGTCAGTGGTAAATTTAGGCCGATATGTTTTGCGTTTATTTGTGAAAATTTCGGAAATTTGGCGAAAATTTTGAAAATTTTGCAATTTTCAAAATTTGAAATTTTATGCCCATAAACCTAAAAGATATGTCACACAAAATAGTTACTAAATAACATTTCCCACTTGTCTGCTTTACACCAGCGCAATTTTTGAAAAAAAAAAAAAATTCCGTTAGGAAGTTAGAAGGGTTCAAAGTTCATCAGCAATTTCTCATTTTTCCAACAAAATTTACAAAAAAAAATTTTTTAGGTACCACATCACATTTGGAGTGATTTGAGACACTTAGGCGACAGAAAATACCCAAAAGTGACCCCATTCTAAAATCTGTACCCCTCACTCTGCTCAAAACCACATCCAAGAAGTTTATTAACCCTTTAGGAGCTTCACAGACCAAAGCAATGTAGACGAAAAAATGAAAATGTTACTTTTTTAACACAAAAATGTTACTTTAGCCATACAAATTTGTATTTTCAAAAGGGTATCAGGAAAAGTGCATCATAAAATGTATTGTGCATTTTCTCCTGAGTACGCAGATACCCCATATGTGGTGGAAATCAAATGTTTGGGTACACGGCAGGACTTGGAAGGCAAGGAGCGCCATTTGAATTTTTGAGTGCAAAATTAGCTGCACTCATTAGCGGACGCCATGTCGGGTTTGAAGACTCCCTGAGGTGCCTAAACAATGGAGCTCCCCCATAAGTGACCCCATTTTGGAAACTAGAGCCCTCAAATATTTTTCTAGATGTTTGATGTGCACTTTGAACCCCTGGGGGCTTCACAGAAGTTTATAACGTTGAACCGTGAAAAGAAAAAAAAAATTTTTAACACAAAACTGTTGCTTCAACCAGGTAGCTTTTTTATCACAAGGGTATCAGGAAAAAATGCACCATAAAATGTATTGTGCATTTTCTCCTGAGTATGCAGATACCCCATATGTGGTGGAAATCAAATGTTTGGGCACACGGCAGGACTCGGAAAGCAAGGAGCGCCATTTGAATTTTTGAGTGCAAAATTAGCTGCACTCATTAGCGAATGCCATGTCGGGTTTGAAGATTCCCTGAGGTGCCTAAACAATGGAGCTCCCCCATAAGTGACCCCATTTTGGAAACTAGAGCCCTCAAATATTTTTTCTAGATGTTTGATGTGCACTTTGAACCCCTGGGGGCTTCACAGAAGTTTATAACATTGAGCCGTGAAAAGAAAAATTTTTTTTTTTTACCACAAAACTGTTGCTTCAACCAGGTAGCTTTTTTTATCACAAGGGTTATCAGGAAAAAATGCACCATAAAATGTATTGTGCATTTTCTCCTGAGTACGTAGATACCCCATATGTGGTGGAAATCAAATGTTTGGGCACACGGCAGGACTCGGAAGGCAAGGAGCGCCATTTGAATTTTTGAGTGCAAAATTAGCTGCACTCATTAGCGAACGCCATGTCGGGTTTGAAGACTCCCTGAGGTGCCTAAACAATGGAGCTCCCCCATAAGTGACCCCATTTTGGAAACTAGAGCCTTCAAATATTTTTTCTAGATGTTTGATGTGCACTTTGAACCCCTGGGGGCTTCACAGAAGTTTATAACGTTGAGCCGTGAAAAGAAAATTATTTTTTTTTACCACAAAATTGTTGCTTTAACCAGGTAGCTTTTTTTATCACAAGGGTATCAGGAAAAAATGCACCATAAAATGTATTGTGCATTTTCTCCTGAGTACGCAGATACCCCATATGTGGTGGAAATCAAATGTTTGGGCACACGGCAGGACTTGGAAGGCAAGGAGCGCCATTTCACAGCAAAATTGGTTGGAATTATTAGCGGACGCCATGTTGCGTTTGGAGACCCCCTGAAGTGCCTAAACAATCGAGCTCCCCCACAATTGACCCCATTTTGGAAACTAGACCCCTCATGGAATTTATATAGCTGTTTAGTGAGCACTTTAAACCCCTGGAGGCTTCACAAACGTTTGTAATGTTCAGCCGTGAAAATATTTTATTCTTTTTTTTAACCACAAAATTGTTTTTTCAAACAGGTAGCTTTTTTTTCCACAAGGGTATCAGGAAAAAATGCACCATAAAATGTATTGTGCAATTTCTCCTGAGTACACACGTACCTCATATGTGGTGGAAATCAATTGTTTGGGCGTACGGCGGGGCTCAGAAGAGGAGCGCCATTTCACAGTAAAATTGATTGGAATTATTAGCAGACGCCATGTTGCATTTGGAGACCCGCCTGAGGTGCCTAAACAATGGAGCTCCCCCACATGTGATCCCATTTTGGAAACTAGACACCCCCCCCATACAAAAAAATTAGTTTGGCGAAATAAAAAATACAGACATCAGTAAAAAAAAAAAAAATGAATAAAAAAAAAAAAAATGAGCGCTTGCCACTAAGACCAGTGCCAAACGTGAGAGCAATGCACGAGTCTCGCATCGCATCATCCACTGCAGTCTGGAAGCGAGCAACTGCGCTGGATAATGCGATGCGAGAGGGCGGGGCGGCAGATGAGAAAGGGCGCAGCGGATGGAAAATGGGAAAGGGCGCAGCGGGTGGAGGAGCGGCAGAGGATGGGAAAGGGCGCACAGGATGGATGATGGGAAATGGCACAGCGGATGGAGGAGCGGCAGAGGATGGGGGGGGAGGGAGGTGAGATGGGGATACCTACCTTACAGGATGGATCTAGGCAGCAGGATCACAGCAGACAGAAGAGGCAGCAGATGAAGGAGGCAACAGATTGAGGAGGGTGGGAGGGGGCAGTAGATGAAGAGGATGGGAGAGAGCAGGCAGCAGATCGGGGAGGGGGGCAGAGTCTGATGGGAGAGAGAGATGGCACATGGAGGAGGGGGGGCCCCGGGGGGAGGGTGGCTTGCAGCACATGTGGGGGGAGGGTGGCTTGCAGCAGCACATGTGGGGGGAGGGTGGCTTGCAGCACATGTGGGGGAGGGTGGCTTGCAGCACATGTGCTGCAAGCCACCCTCCCCCCACATGTGCTGCAAGCCACCCTCCCCCCACATGTGCTGCAAGCCACCCTCCCCCCACATGTGCTGAAAGCCACCCGCCCCACACATGTGCTGCAAGCCACCCGCCCCACACATGTGCTGCAAGCCACCCTCCCCCCACATGTGCTGCAAGCCACCCTCCCCCCACATGTGCTGCAAGCCACCCTCCCCCCGCATGTAGGGGGAGGGTGGCTTGCAGCACATGGAGGGATAGGAGTTTTAGTGGCGATGGAGAAGGGGCAGCCGATGAAGGAGGCGGCGGCCGCCGATCGGGAACAGTGGGGGCCAATTCGGGGGCAGCAGCGGCTGAAAAAGGTGGGTGCGACGGCGGCGGGGACAGTGGCGGCGGGGACAGTGGCGAGCGTGGCAGCGGGGACAGCGGTGGATCGGGAGCGGCGGCGGGGATAGCGGTGGATCGGGAGCGGCGGCGGGGACAGTGGCGGCGGGGACAGCGGTGGATCGGGAGCAGCGGCGAGGACAGTGGCGAGCGTGGCGGCGGGGACAGCGTTGGATCGGGAGCAGCGGCGGGGCGATCGGAGACAGCGGCGGGGCTGGCGGTGGCGATCGGAGCCGCGGCGGGGCTGGCGGTGGCGGGCGGGGGTATCGGAGACAGTAGCGGTGGCGGGCGGGGCGATCGGAAACAGCGGCGGGCGATCGGGGACAGGGGCGGGCGGCAACTTACCGATGGGCACCCGCAGAGACCGCTCTCCTCGGCTTCCAGGGACGGTCACAGGCCGCAGATCCACATTGATTGGAGAGAGCGGTCACAAGACCGGTCTCTCCAATCAGAGCTGGGGGCGGGTGAAGCACCGATCACCCAGCTCCAGCCAATGGCCAGTGTTACAGCAGCACTGATCAGGGCTGGATTTAAATGTTCCAGCCATTTTCAATGGCTGGAACATTACAGTGACTGTAATTGGCTGAGTGGCGTTTGTCAACCAATCACAGCCTCTGTAGGTTCGGGGAGGAGGCACCACCCCTCCTGAGGTCAGGCAGAAGTCCCCTCCTTCCCGAATCAACCGTTTAATCAAAGAAATTGGACTCCCCGGGGCTCCGGGACCGCGATTTCGCCATGACGTACTGGGTACGTCATGGGTCGTTTAGCACCATGTCACCGTGACGTACCCAGTACGTCAAAGGTCGTTAAGGGGTTAAAAAATATAATTTTATAAAAAAAAAAAAAACTAATTAAAATTACTATATATCTTCTCCGACGATGCATCAACATCAAAATCAATAATAAACGGTTCCTTTGTGATCTTCGCAACCTTAACGCCAATCTATTATCAGACATGTTGCAAACGATTTGAGCACAACAAAATCACAACCAACATGCGTTGGAAAGGAAATGACATCAGTAGAGAACTATTTAACCTTTTTTTTCTAACATGACGAGGGCAAGACATACAAAACAAATTAAACTTTATTGTGTCAAAAGCCAAAAGGAAAAATGCAGACATTTGGAAACGCATTATGAACGCACATAAGAAAAAAGCAAAACGCAACTTTTTCCCGTTCAAAACGCAGGAGAGAAGCAATGGAAACGCATACGTTTTCATGACTATTTGGGTTAAAAACCACAAAAAGGCAAAAGCAATTTGAGCATCAATTAGCCTTAACCCTTGCGTTTTGACAAACGCAATGTATGGTCGCACCCTTAGAACACCATCCCAACTGTGAAACGTGGTGGCAGCATCATGTGGTGGGGTTGTTTTGCTGCAGGAGGGACTGGTGTACTTCACACAATAGAAGGCATCATGTGGAAAGAAGATAATATGGCAATACTGAAGCAACAGGTCCAGACATCAGCCAGGAACTTAAAGGATGGGCGGAAATGGGTCTTCCAAATGGACAATGATCCAAAGCATAATGCCAAGCTGGTTACAAAGTGGCTTAAGGATAACAAAGTCAATGTTTTGGAGTGGAAATCATAAATCCCTGATCTCAATCCTATTTAAAATTTATGGGCAAAGCTAAAAGGGAGTTGTGAGCAAGGCGACCTACAAACATTGCTCAGTTACACCAGTTCTGTCAGGAGGAATGGGCCCAAATTCCTACCAACTATTGTGAGAAGCTTATGGAAGGAGATCCAAAACGTTTCACCTAAGTCATACAGTTTAAGGGGAATAATACCAAATACTAATGAAATGTCTGTAAACTTTTGACTTTGCAGAAAGTAATAAAAATGCCTTAAAACATTCTCTCTCTCTCTCTCTCATTATTCTGGCATTTGGTAAATATAAATAATTTTGGTTCCTAAATGACCTAAAACGGGAAAGGTTTTATTCTGATTTCATGTCAGGTAGTGAGAAAAATATGCAGATGTGTCTTTTTAGATAGTGTATGTAACTTCTGGTTTCAAATGTATATATGGTAAATCTTACCTGGTTCAGATGGTGGGCAATGTGTATTGTGGATGGTAACATCTGCAGATGCTTTCAGCTGGTGGTCTCCAGTTGATAAAGCAGCCTTCTGACCTTTTTACTAACAGAGCTGTTCTGATAAATTGTTGCAAAATGTGTTGATTTTTTTCACCTTTTTAAATAATGAAAACAAAGCTTGATTAACCAAGAGTAAAGCCGGCATCACACGGTACGATATATCAGGCGATATGTCGTCTGTGACGCACATCCGGCATCGTTAGAGATATCGTACCGTGTGACACCTCCGAACGACTGTGAACGAGCAAAAATATTCACCTTATCGTTGCTCGTTGACACGTCGTTCATTTTCAAAATGTTGGTCCTCCTTCTGTGCTCCGGTTGTTCATCGTTCCCGAGGAAGCACACGTCGCTCCATGTGACACCCCGGGAACGACGAACACAGCTTACCTGCGTCCTTAGCAAAGATAAGGGAACAATTTTGTGCACAGTATCAAGGTATCATTTAAAGAAATGCCCAGAGCAACTGAGACTCAAAGAAGGAGTTCCCAGTACACTTCAAGTACCAGAACAGAAAGAAAAGGTGATAAACACAATACTTGGAGACTTCCCTAAGAACTGACTCCAGTACAAGGGAGCCATAATTGTACCAGTGATCACTTTCCCACAACCAGTGGAAGAGATAATTCAAGCTCCAGAAGAACCACCTGCTGTAGTAGAACCAGAAGAGCCTACAAGCAGCACATATGTCAATCTAACCAGAAGACTGTGAAGTCACTTACAAGCACTTAAAGGTGCTTTACACACTGCGACATCGCTAACGATATATCGTCGGGGTCACATCGTTAGTGATGCACATCCGGCGCCGTTAGCGACATCGTAGCATGTGACACCAAGGAGCGACGATCCACGAGCGCAAAAACGACAAAAATCGTTGCTCGTTGACATGTCGCTCCTTTTCAAAATATCGCTGCTGCTACAGGTACGATAATGTTTGTCATTCCTGCGGCACCACACATCACTATGTGTGACACCGCAGGAGTGACGAACATCTGCTTACCTGTGTCCACCGGCAATGCGGAAGGAAGGAGGTGGGCGGGATGTTACGTCCCGCTCATCTCCGCCCCTCCACTTCTAGTGGCTGGCCGCTGAGTGACGTCGCTGTGACGCCAAACGTCCCTCCCCCTTCAGGAAGAGGATGTTTGCCACCCACAGCGAGGTCGTTTGGAAGGTAAGTACGTGTGACGGGGGTTAACGACTTTCTGCGACACGGGCAACAAATTGCCTGTGTCGCACAAACGATGGGGGCGGGTACGATCGCTCGTGCGATCGCACGATAGATCGTCCCGTGTGACGCCTGTCAATAAAAATAACTCTGGTCGTCCTCCATTAAATTAGCCCTCCTTTGCATACTTATGCTTATGCAAGTTGGCTGGAGCAGTAGGTTCCCTGGAGGAGCACATAGTGCTGCATTGCACATTGTTATGACTTACATACTCCTTCTTATAGGAGGGAGGATTTGGGCCACATTATGCTTGTAAAACAGGCCAACACAAGATGTTATCTTTCTCCTCACATACCTTGTGCATTGGTGGTTGGGGGTTGGAGCTTAAAAATGTTTAATTTAGGGGCCTGATGAAGGATGCGCTGGTTTCCTGTAGGGCCAGTCTGAGCTTAGCTATCTTCACGAGAAAATGTCTTCAATTGTTTCCCATTTTCTCTGAGCTGATACTTTGCAAATTTCCTGAGGTCACATCCATGCAAATATTCAATATTGTAATGTATTATGCAATAAGTACATAGAATATACCTGTTCTGTTGTTGTAACTCTGCCTCATTCCATATATGTATTTGTCATTTATTTGTAGGTGAACAAAAAATTTGATGGGTCAACAGATGGCACAGAAATTATCTTACTGACGGATGGAGAAGACAATTATGACACTAGCCTGTGCTTTCCCAATATAACAGCCAGTGGCGCAATTATTCATTTCATAGCTCTGGGTCCAAGTGCTTCCAAGGCTCTGGAAGATATTGCTGAAATGACAGGTAGGTTTATAAGTATAAGAAATTTAGACTTGTGCACACTGTTCTTTTTTTTTTTTTTTTAATGAGAGATTTTTCATTGAACATTTTAATATAGTACAAACATATTAACAAACTTTTAAAGCCCCCACAAACCCTTCACCCCCTTTGTCAAATCCTGGTAAGTGTCCTATGATACTGAACTGTATATACTACCGTTTCCTCAGCACTGGATCTCTGTTCTCTCTATATACATGACCTCGCACACCTCTTCCCTTTCTCTCTCTCACATAATCACTGCCACTTCGTTGCACATAAACTGAAACCTCCCCTGTAATTGACACTGAAGAGGAGGACCAGGTAATTTGGAGGAGAACCTGGGAGCGAGGAAGAGGACAAGGGAGCGAGGAAGAGGGCCAGGGATGGGGAAGAGGATGAGGGAGTGAGGAAGACCAGGGAGCGAGGAGGAAGAGCTGGGAGCAAGGAAGTAGACCAAGAAGCGAGGAATAGGACCAAATAGCAAGGAGGAGGACCAGGGGGTGAATAGGAGGACTAGGGATCAAGGAGGAGGACCTGGGAGTGGAGAGGAGGGCCACTAGGGAGTGAGGAATAGGACCAAGTAGTGAGGAGGAAGACCAGGGAGCAAGATGAAGAACCAGGTAGCGAGGAATAGGACCAGAGACTGAGGAGGAGGACCAGGAAGAGAGGTGGAGGACCAGGCAGCAAAGAGAAGCACCAGCTAGTGGGGGGGGGGTCACCAGGGAGTAAGCAATAGGACCAGGTAGTGAGGAGGAGGACCAGGAAGCAAGGAGGAGGACCAGGGAGCAATAGGGAGGACCAAGCAGGGAGGAGGAGCTTCAAAGGAGGAGGACCTGGGAGCAAGATGAAAGGCCAGGGAGTGAGGAATAGGACCAGGTACTAAGGAGGAGGACCAGGTGGTGAGGAGGAGGACCCGGAATCTAGGAGGAGGAGCTGGGAGAAAAGGAGGAAGACCAGGGAGCAAGGAGGAGGACCACAGAGTGGGGAGAAGGAGCTTCACAGCTAATCATAGGCACACAGCACACAGGGATGGATCAGGCACATCCTGCATGTTGCAAGGCTGTGTTCACAAATAAAGTTTATAAAAAAAAAAAGCTAAACTGAAATTCAGAAGATGTGAGGTAGTGCACTTCTGATCCAGGGCACAGGCCCCAGATTTAAGTGCCTAGCGATGTCCGTGTTTATCTGTATAAATTGTGAGCGACAAAATATATTGTCTCTGAAATGCTGGCGCTGTTCAGAGAAAAATACACGTTCGGGCTCTCATCCATGCTACCTGAGGCTTGGGCAGCATAAATTGAGTGGCACGTTCATTTTAAAGCCATAGATTCTCAATATATAGCCCTGGCTTTTGTGTACACTAGGAGTCAGTACCTGCTAGTGCAGTCTGTATAATGGGAATGGATGTAAATGTGGGTCTGCCCAGAGGATGAAATTGCAATATTTGCTTCTATCCATTGAAAACCCATCATGCATATACAGTATATGGGGCAGAGGGGATGTAGAGCTAAGTAAACAGTTGACTGAAAACTATCAAAACTGTATGGGCAGCTTTAGCAGAGTGTAAATTCTGCGTTTTTTTCTGCTTTTTATTTGTACGTTTTCAGCAGGCGTCTGCACCAATCTACGTAATAACAACCTTTTCTAATTATTGCATGTTTGCTATGTGTTCAAGGCGTTTTCCCTCCTGTATTTTTGGCGCTGATTTGTAGCAGCATTTTTTATAGTGCAGAAAAACATTGATTCTTCACTTAAAAAAAACACAATTAAAAGCATTTTTTCATGTTTCCAATAGAAGCCTATAGAGGAAAAAAAGCGCAATAAATAATTTAGATGCACAGTGGGCATGAGTTTGAATTAAATTGCATCCACCTTGCTTGGACAGTTAAATGCATCTGATTTTTTACATAAAACACAGCAGAAAAATGAAGCATGTATGCATTGTGTGAAAAAGGCATTAGCCTTTCTTATCAGTTATGGAGTGACAGCTGAAAGTGCCTACATGTGTATCAGTCACCGACTCAACTCTGTTATATGTGTGTGTATATACAGCAGCAGAGTTCATTTTGTGTGTGTCAGTCCCCAGCACAACTCTGCTAGATCTGCATGTGCAGCAGTCATCAAACCAGCTCTGCTATCTGCTACGTGTAAGCACTAGTAACCAACACAGTTCAGCTACGTGTGTGCAGCAGAGCTGATTCTTTGTTTTGATTTAGCTCAATTGTGTGTTGATGTTGTAGAGATGTGTGTATTAGTATAGCAGAAATGTGTGTGTGGCGCCCCTGGGTTTCAGGCGCCACAGGGTATTACGCCACTTTTAAGGGGTAATATCCATCCCGGGTTCGGAGGGGGTTAACTGCTGGTGACTTCACAAAACCACACACATAAAACAATAAGGTGCTTTCCCACAGGGGGGTGGACTAGAGCAGACAGGGTGGTTAGCCATCACGAAGCATGGGACTTCCTCGGTCGCTAGTACATGCCATTGGGGGCAGGCACCACTTGGGGTAAGAAGTAGGCGCAACCATCACACTTGAGCAGACTTTCCCCGGCACAGCTTGGGATAACATCTAGCACAGACAACTGGAGTTAAGCGCTCCTCTCTCTCCTTGGGCCCGTGACTTGGAGCTGGAGGCTCGGCCCAGGTTCCGGATAGCAACCGAGGGACACTTCACTAGAAAGACTTTCACAGGCACCAGTGGTGACCACCGACTATCCGGGATCGGCTGGAGCCCATGATGGCAGAAACCGGTACTCTGGTGCAGCACCTGAGCTACCAGTGAGTAAAAGACCTGGAACCGCAGCCCCTACCTCTGCCTCTCATTTGCCGGCGCCCAGCACTGCGGCACCAATGGGGACTACCACAACCCCTGTCCGTCCTCCATCATCCTCCCCGGGGTAACTCTGCTCCGCCTGTGGGGAGCGACACCATCCCAGCTGCGACCTATACCATCAGCCCCGGAGAGCAACACCCGCAGCGGCGACCCTACTCTGGCCGCGTACCATATGTGGCGTCACGATTTAAAAAGACTTTCGTAACCGTCACTACCACCCCCATCCTCCATCCTTCCTCCCGTCCACCGCCTTCCCTCCCTCCTGTATGTCTCAGGGGTCATGAAACCGGGCCAGGACAGCCCGTGATGACGCAGAGGATCTGCACCCCCCCAGCCCGGCGACGTGTAGGGTGAAAACTCCTCGACCCCGGGGTGTTACATGTGTTTTGATGCCGCAGATTTATATATGTGCGTTGATGCAGAACTGTGCTCATGTAGCAAAATTGTTTATATTTTGATGTAGCAGAGCTGTGTGCATGATGGAGAATGGGGGGATATGTTGTGTGGGCGCATCATATTGTACGGGGCTGGTAACCTATACAATCCTCTTCGGTTCCTATTGTTCTTATCTCCTGCTTTCCCCTTCTTATCAACTTCGTTCAACAGATAGCGACATTTACTTGCAGAGCACTGGTATACCCTAAAGGCTACTTTACACACTGCGATATCGGTCCCGATATCGCTAGTGTGGGTACCCGCCCCCATCTGTTGCGCGACACGGGCAAATCGCTGCCCGTGTCGCACAACAGCCGTCACACATACATACCTGTCCGGCGACGTCGCTGTGACGGGCGAACCGTCTCCTTTCTAAGGGGGCGGTCCGTGCGGCGTCACAGCGATGTCACTGAACCGCCGCCCAATAGCAGCGGAGGGGCGGAGCTGAGCGGGACGTAACATCCCGCCCACCTCCTTCCTTCCTCATAGCGGCCGGGAGGCAGGTAAGGGGAGCTTCCTCGTTCCTGCGGCGTCACACGCAGTGATGTGTGCTGCCGCAGGAACGAGGAACAACCTCGTTACTGCTGCAGTAACGAGATTTGAGAATGGACCCCCATGTCGCCGATTAGCGATTTTGCACGTTTTTGCAACGATGCAAAATCGCTTATCGGTGTCACACGCAACGGCATCGCTAATGCGGCCGGATGTGCGTCACGAATTCCGTGACCCCAACGACTCCGCATTAGCGATGTCGTAGCGTGTAAAGCCCGCTTAACTCCATCTACTTACATCCACATAGTCCTCCATAAAGTATTATTAGCAGCACACAGTGCTCCACAAAGTATTATTGACAGCATGAAGTCCTCCATGTAATATTATGGGCCCCATATAGTCCTCCATATAGCATTATGGGACCCACATTTTAACAAAAAACATCTCCTCATTCCCTCACTTCTGCTGTCTTGGCAGCGAGAGTTCAGAATCTCTTCACTGCTCAGCACAGCGAGCACAAAATAGTGACATCATCATGCACGCTGAGACATCAAACGCAGAATGATGGAGGAGGGAGCAAACAGCTCCCCTCTTCCATCATTGCTCTCAACTGTATTGGCATTCAGGGTGCTGGTACAGTTGAAAGTGTGATACTAGGCATTTAGGTGCGTCAAATAAAATCACCCTGAGGACCGAGTTTGGCCCGTAGGCCAGAGTTTGATATATTTGATGTGGATAAAAGATTGTCGTGATGGAAGCTGCTCAGGGGAAAGCACATGACTTCTGAGTTTAGCTTCAGGCATGTGTAGAGTGGTGCGTCTGTAGTCAAGGGCGAGGGATTGCCTCCGGTCACATGGGCACGCTACATGAAATACCTGGTCCTGGCTGGGTGTGTGGACGTTTGCTGTGAGGGCCAGGAACCCATGTAGGCCACATACTGCTGCTGCCGTCAGCTGGTCAGGATCGGATAATAACTAACACTGAAAAGGAGATCAGCAGTTCACTTTAATCCGGAACACTATGAGGTTGTTCAGTACATCACATGCCAGTTGAGATAAACCCAGTACCTTGACAGTTAGGGTGCGTGCCCACGATCAGTATTTGCAGTGTTTTGGACGCAGCATGCTTCAGCTGAGTCCAAAATGCTGCGGTGTACAGTACAAGCATAGTGGATAGGTCTTTCCAGACTGCAGCATGTCAATAATTTGCTGCGGAATCACATGCATCCTCCGTAGGGAGAACACTAGCAGGAGATCGCAGTGCACCGAACCCTGATCGTGGGTACTGACAGCTGCGGTCTCCTGCGTTCACCTGCGGAGGAGACATGCAGTGCTGCCGGTCAGGACTTGCTGCGTGCAGGATGCCGTGAGTCCTGATCGTGGGCACGCACCCTTAACCTTGATGGTTAAGGGGTTTAGGAGTTTAGTTCCATCCTTCGGCTCCAGTACGGAACGGTCTTTAGCTACAACACTGTTCACGCCCAGTGTTTTTGACCACACTTGAGGTCACGCTATCTTGCCAGCTGTCTCCTATTCTCCACAAAACACCCACTGTGACCATCCCGACTTGTTGATTATACGCCTGTAACGTTCGATCACTAGGCATTCACTGACACTTTCTAGAATGCACCATCACTTTGCCTTTCTTTGTCGCTCCATTGGGAGACCCAGACAATTGGGTGTATAGCTACTGCCTCCGGAGGCCACACAAAGTATTACACTTAAAAGTGTAAGGCCCCTCCCCTTCTGCCTATACACCCCCCGTGGGATCACGGGCTCCTCAGTTTTCAAGCTTTGTGCGAAGGAGGTCAGACATCCACGCATAGCTCCACTGTTTAGTCAGCAGCAGCTGCTGACTATGTCGGATGGAAGAAAAGAGGACCCATACTAGGGTCCCCAGCATGCTCCCTTCTCACCCCACTTTTGTCGGCGGTGTTTGTTAAGGTTGAGGTGCCCATTGCGGGTACGGAGGCTGGAGCCCACATGCTGCATCCTTCCCCATCCCCCTTAGGGCTCTGGGTGAAGTGGGATTTTACCGGTCTCCAGGCATTGAGACCGTGCTCCATCCACAGCCCCTGGGGAATCTGCTGGATATGGAGCGGAGTATCGTCAGGGACAGGGCCCTGCTACGTCAAGGTACTCTGTGTCCCCGTACAGACCGCGCTCACACTGCAGCATTGCTGGGTGTGTTAGTGCGCCGGGGACAACAGCGCTGCGCGCTTGTGCCACACTAACTACAGCTTGCTGAGGGAGTTATTGTATTAGGAACTGCCGCGCCGGCCGCTGCTGACAGTTTTACACTGCGGCGCGGCTGGGACTTGTGGTGCGCCGGGGACTTCCGCGCTGGCCGTGCATATTTGACGGCCGCGCTTATTACTAGAGTCCCCGGCTTTTGCGGCCTAGTTTCGTTTCGTTCCTGCCCCCAGGCCTGCCAGTCAGGGGAAGGGCGGGACGCTGCACAGAACGTCAGCGCCGAGGGCTGAAGTCTACTTTACATACTCCAGCCCTCACACTGGGCACAGTGGGACGCCAGTTTCCCGCACTTTGTCTGAGGCACGCCTGTGGCACTTGCTCGGCCGGGGCCTCTGCTAGAGGTGACCCAGGGAGAACCACCTGTGAATACTGTCCAGGTGACGGGGACAGAGTTTGCAGTTTTTGCTGATAGATTGTCTGTGACTATGACTAAAATTCTAGAAACTTTGCAGTCTAGACCAGTAACTCAGACCATGGGCACGGTTGAATCACTGGTCCCTGGTCCCCCTCAGTTGGAACAGCTCCGGGCTCCGGGGGTGTCCCATGCATCCCAGTGTGACGGCTCTGACACGGACGACAGTCCCAGACAGCGAGATCGCTATGAGCGGCCCTCTACTTCATCACACTGGTCAGGGTCCCAGCAGGAGGACTCTCTGTGTGATGAGGCGGAGGTAGCTGATCAGGATTCTGATCCTGAGACCGCTCTCAATCTGGATACTCCTGATGGTGACGCCATAGTGAATGATCTTATCGCGTCCATCAATAGAATGTTGGATATTTCTCCCCCAGCTCCTCCAGTGGAGGAGTCAGCTTCACAGCAGGAGAAATTCCATTTCAGGTATCCCAAGCGTAAATTAAGTACTTTTCTGGACCACTCTGACTTTAGGGAGTCAGTCCAGAAACACCACGCTTATCCAGATAAGCGTTTCTCCAAGCGGCTTAAGGATACACGTTATCCCTTTCCCCCTGACGTGGTCAAAGGCTGGACCCAGTGTCCCAAGGTGGATCCTCCAATCTCCAGGCTTGCGGCTAGATCCATAGTTGCAGTGGAGGATGGGGCTGCACTTAAAGATGCCACTGACAGACAGATGGAGCTCTGGTTGAAATCCATCTATGAAGCTATCGGCGCGTCGTTTGCTCCTGCATTCGCAGCCGTATGGGCACTCCAAGCTATTTCAGCTGGTCTTACACAGATTGACACGGTCACACGTACATCTGTTCCGCAGGTGGCATCCTTAACCTCTCAAATGTCTGCATTTGCGTCTTACGCGATTAATGCGGTTCTGGACTCTACGAGCCGTACGGCAGTGGCGTCCGCCAACTCCGTGGTTTTACGCAGAGCCTTGTGGTTAAGGGAATGGAAGGCAGATTCTGCTTCCAAAAAGTGCTTAACCAGTTTGCCATTTTCTGGTGACCGACTGTTTGGTGAGCGTTTGGACGAGATCATTAAACAGTCCAAGGGTAAGGATTCATCCTTACCTCAGCCCAGACAAAACAAACCCCAACAGAGGAGGGGACAGTCGGGGTTTCGGTCCTTTCGAGGCTCGGGCAGGTCCCAATTCTCCTCGTCCAAAAGGACTCAAAAGGATCAGAGGAGCTCAGATTCTTGGCGGGCTCAGTCACGCCCAAAAAAGACAGCCGGAAGACCCGCTACCAAGGCGGCTTCCTCATGTCTTTCGGCCTCCTCTGTCCGCATCCTCGGTCGGTGGCAGGCTCTCCCGCTTTGGCGACATTTGGCTGCCACATGTCCAAGACCGTTGGGTGAGAGACATTCTGTCACACGGGTACAGGATAGAGTTCAGTTCTCGCCCTCCAACTCGATTCTTCAGAACGTCTCCGCCTCCCGACCGAGCCGATGCTCTTCTGCAGGCGGTGTGCTCTCTAAAGGCAGAAAGAGTGGTGATCCCTGTTCCTCTTCAGGAGCAAGGTCACGGTTTTTACTCCAATTTGTTTGTGGTACCAAAAAAGGACGGGTCTTTCCGTCCCGTTCTGGACCTAAAACTTCTCAACAAGCACGTGAAAACCAGACGGTTCCGGATGGAATCTCTCCGCTCCGTCATCGCCGCAATGTCTCAAGGAGATTTCCTAGCATCAATAGACATCAAGGATGCTTATCTCCACATACCGATTGCTCCAGAGCATCAGCGTTTTCTACGCTTCGTTATAGGAGACGAACACCTGCAGTTCGTAGCCCTGCCTTTTGGTCTGGCGACAGCCCCACGGGTCTTCACCAAGGTCATGGCAGCAGTAATTGCAGTCCTGCACTCTCAGGGGCACTCTGTGATCCCTTACTTAGACGATCTGCTTGTCAAGGCGCCCTCTCAAGAGGCATGCCAACACAGCCTGAACGTTGCGCTGGAGACTCTCCAGAGTTTCGGGTGGATCATCAACTTTTCCAAGTCAACTCTAACCCCGATCCAATCGCTAACATATCTTGGCATGGAGTTTCATACTCTCTCAGCGATAGTGAAGCTTCCGCTGGTCAAACAGCGTTCACTACAGACAGGGGTGCAATCTCTCCTTCAAGGCCAGTCACACCCCTTGAGACGCCTCATGCACTTCCTAGGGAAGATGGTAGCAGCAATGGAGGCAGTCCCTTTCGCGCAGTTTCATCTGCGTCCACTACAATGGGACATTCTCCGCCAATGGGACGGGAAGTCGAAGTCCCTCGACAGGAACGTCTCCCTTTCTCAGGCGGCCAAGGAATCCCTTCGGTGGTGGCTTCTTCCCACCTCATTGTCAACAGGAAAGTCCTTCCTTCCCCCATCCTGGGCGGTGGTCACGACAGACGCGAGTCTATCAGGGTGGGGAGCAGTTTTTCTCCATCACAGGGCTCAAGGTACGTGGACTCAGCAAGAGTCCACCCTTCAGATCAATGTTCTGGAAATCAGAGCAGTGTATCTTGCCCTACAAGCCTTCCACCAGTGGCTGGAAGGCAAGCAGATCCGAATTCAGTCGGACAACTCCACAGCGGTGGCATACATCAACCACCAAGGAGGAACTCGCAGTCGACAAGCCTTCCAGGAAGTCCGGCGGATTCTGACGTGGGTGGAAGACACGGCATCCACCATATCCGCAGTTCACATCCCAGGCGTGGACAACTGGGAAGCAGACTTCCTCAGTCGCCAGGGTATGGACGCAGGGGAATGGTCTCTTCACCCGGACGTGTTTCAGGAGATCTGTCGTCGCTGGGGGATGCCGGACGTCGACCTAATGGCGTCTCGGCACAACAACAAGGTCCCGGTTTTCATGGCACGGTCTCACGATCACCGAGCTCTGGCGGCAGACGCCTTAGTTCAAGATTGGTCGCAGTTCCGGCTTCCTTATGTGTTCCCACCTCTGGCACTGTTGCCCAGAGTGCTGCGCAAGATCAGGTCCGACTGCCGCCGCGCCATCCTCGTCGCTCCAGACTGGCCAAGGAGGTCGTGGTACCCGGATCTGTGGCACCTCGCGGTAGGCCAACCGTGGGCACTACCAGACCGACCAGACTTGCTGTCTCAAGGGCCGTTTTTCCATCAGAATTCTGCGGCCCTGAACCTGACTGTGTGGCCATTGAGTCCTGGATCCTAGCGTGTTCAGGATTATCTCAAGAGGTCATTGCCACCATGAGACAGGCTAGAAAACCAACCTCCGCCAAGATATACCACAGGACGTGGAAGATATTCTTATCTTGGTGCTCTGCTCAGGGAGTTTCTCCCTGGCCATTTGCATTGCCTACTTTTCTTTCCTTCCTGCAATCCGGTTTGGAAAAAGGTTTGTCGCTCGGCTCCCTCAAGGGACAAGTCTCAGCGCTATCTGTATTTTTTCAGAAGCGCCTAGCACGACTTCCTCAGGTACGCACGTTCCTGCAAGGAGTTTGTCATATCGTCCCTCCTTACAAGCGGCCGTTAGAGCCCTGGGATCTCAACAGGGTTCTACTTGCTCTCCAGAAGCCGCCTTTCGAGCCTATGACGGATGTTTCCCTTTCTCGCCTTTCACAGAAAGTGGCTTTTCTAGTAGCGGTCACGTCTCTTCGGAGAGTGTCCGAGCTAGCAGCGCTGTCATGCAAATCTCCCTTCCTGGTGATTCACCAGGACAAGGTGGTTCTGCGCCCGATTCCGGAGTTTCTCCCTAAGGTGGTATCCCCCTTTCATCTCAATTAGGATATCTCCTTGCTTTCTTTGTGTCCTCATCCAGTTCATCAATGTGAAAAGGATTTGCATTTGTTGGATCTGGTGAGAGCACTCAGAATCTACATTTCCCGCACGGCGCCCCTGCGCCGCTCGGATGCACTCTTTGTCCTTGTCGCTGGTCAGCGTAAAGGGTCGCAAGCTTCCAAATCCACCCTGGCTCGGTGGATCAAGGAACCAATTCTTGAAGCCTACCGTTCTGCTGGGCTTCCGGTTCCCTCAGGGCTGAAGGCCCATTCTACCAGAGCCGTGGGTGCGTCCTGGGCATTACGGCACCAGGCTACGGCTCAGCAGGTGTGCCAGGCGGCTACCTGGTCGAGTCTGCACACTTTTACCAAACATTATCAGGTGCATACCTACGCTTCGGCGGACGCCAGCCTAGGTAGACAAGTCCTTCAGGCGGCGGTTGCCCACCTGTAGGAAAGGGCTGTTTTACGGTCCTATCACGAGGGGTTATTTTACCCACCCAGGGACTGCTTTTGGACGTCCCAATTGTCTGGGTCTCCCAATGGAGCGACAAAGAAGAAGGGAATTTTGTTTACTTACCGTAAATTCCTTTTCTTCTAGCTCCAATTGGGAGACCCAGCACCCGCCCTGTTTTCTTAGGGATTTTTGTTTTTTCGGGTACACATGTTGTTCATGTTGAATGGTTTCGGTTCTCCGATGTTTCTTCGGATTGAATTTGTTCTTAAACCAGTTATTGGCTTTCCTCCTTCTTGCTTTTGCACTAAAACTGAGGAGCCCGTGATCCCACGGGGGGTGTATAGGCAGAAGGGGAGGGGCCTTACACTTTTAAGTGTAATACTTTGTGTGGCCTCCGGAGGCAGTAGCTATACACCCAATTGTCTGGGTCTCCCAATTGGAGCTAGAAGAAAAGGAATTTACGGTAAGTAAACAAAATTCCCTTCTTCTTTTAACCTCTCCCAGGGTGGGTTAGTCCCAACATTACCTGTCTCTGACACTTCGGTCGGTTTCTGAGCAGATCTTAACCTTTCACACAATTCATTGCAAACATTACAAAAGACACAAAGCATTACTCACACAACATAATACATTGACACGATTGGTGTATTCAGGGGTATTAACACGACAGACATAGTGCATCACTCACACATAAATAGGGAAGCAAAGTTAGTAAAGGCATTAATATACAAAGTACATTTTAGGATGATTCCAACAAAAGAATAAGATTTTCTATATTTGTTTTCTAGGTGGACTGAATTACAAAGCAACAGATAAAGTGAACAGCAATGGTTTGATTGATGCTTTCATTGGAATTCAGCCTTTAACTGGAGACTTGTCTTTTCAGGTGGGACAACCTCACGCTTGTGTATTTGTGTCTATATTAGTTCAGGTTTAAATGTTTTTCTTGATGTTTCTCTATTCATTTATTTTCATTGAAGGTAGAAGGCTGGGGCAACGACATTGTTCCATTGCACTGCAGTACAAAACCGGGACAAGCAAGTTGCATAAAGTCCAATGTGATTGAACTTTTTTTGATTTGCTTTTTGTGGACGCAGTACTGTCGGGGTTGCAATGCAAGCCTATTGACTTACATTGCACAATGGCAACACCTAGTGAACTTTGATGCGTGACTTGTGTCATTGCCAAAGTCACCATGTAATACCAGCCTAATTAAAAAATGTCCCATGAAATAAAATAAAGGAATATCATATACAGTTGAAAGCAGAAGTTTCCATACAAAATCTAAAAAGAAACATGTGTTTTTCTCACTATCTGACATAAAATCGGAATAAACCAAAATTATTTAATTTGCCAAATGCCAGAATAATGAGAGAGAGAATGTTTTAATACATTTGTATTACTTTCTGCAAAGTCAAAAGCTTACATACATTTACATAGTTACATATAGTTGCATAGTTACACAGGTTGAAAAAAGACCTAGGTCCATCTAGTTCAACCTTCCTCCACCAATTATACATTTCGTCACTAATCATTTATTTACCAGCTTCCACCAGCATCTTCAAAAGGTCTTTTGATCTTGGGATGATATGCATATGTCTGACCAAAGCACGTTCATCTCTGGTACACAGAGCCCATCTCCTTCCTGAGTGGTATAAGGCTGGATATTCCCATCTTGTTTGTACCTGTATATAATTGTTTGTACAGATGAACGAGGCACTTTCATGTATCTGAAAATTACACCCAAAGATGAACCAGACTTGTAGAAGTCCACAATTCTCTTCCTGAGATCTTGGCTGATTTCTTTTGACTTTCCCATGATGTTACACAAATAAGCAGTGCGTTTCAGGTGTGCATTAATATACATCCACAGCTGTGTCTCTACTTAACTCAGATGTTGCCAATAAACCTATGAGAAGCTTCCAAAGACATGACATCATCATATGGGCTGTCCAATATTGTTTGAAGGCATAGTACTTTTAGTGTATATAAACTTTGGACTTTGTAGAAAGCAATATAAATGCCTTAAAACATTCTCTCTCTCTCATTATTCTGAAATTTGGCAAATATAAATAATTTTGGTTCCTAATTGACCTAAAACAGAAAAGGTTGATTCTGATTTCATGTCCGATAGTGAGAAAACATGCATATGAAACTTTTTAGATAGTGTATGTAAACCACTGGTTTCAACTGTATCTCGTATAGCAGATTTACATCTCAAAAAACTGTAGGCAGATTGCGTGGCACCTTTGACTCTACCAATCAAGAAGAGCTCTGTTCTCTGGATCACTGAGGGTTTCAGTGACCAGGAAGTTAACCACCATAATGATTATAGGGGATAATTTATAAATTTGACACTAGCACTTTAGGTTATACCAGATTTAAAGGGAACCTGTCAGCTGATTCATGTTGCTTAAACTGTGGGTAATGTAAATTAGAGCCTGGTGCACTATTGCATTCATAGTTTGTATATCGCACCAGGAGAGCTGAGATGAGTCCTTTGCAACTTCTTCCCACCCAACGGGATGGGCATGTGTCTGGAAGAGATCAGTCAGTCATCTGGAGGATATGGGGAGATAAGGTATGCACACCAGTGACTATGGAAGGGGAATACATGGAATAGCAGAAACTGCTGTGTGAATACTGACATGAAAAATTCAATAGCTATTTGTTAGAATGAAATGTGAAAAATGGAACCTGCATTACTGCCATGAATATATGAATAAAGAGAAATTTAGCTACTGAATTGATCAATGCAGAAGAGCCCCAACACTACGCCAAAGTATTTCTCTACGTTGGGGTCCCTAGCTTGTGTGTGTCCTCTCATGCAGTTAAAAAACTTACCGTGTATGGGACGCTGAGACCCAGGCTATATATGCGTATAATGTGGATTGGCAATAGGTGTGTATGGGGAGGGTTCACAAACGAAAAACTACTAACATTAAGGAATAACGTTTGGAACTCCATTCTATGTCTGAACTGGGTGCAAAAAACCTAAAAAACATCACTATGGGGAGATAAGGTATGCACACCAGTGACTATGGAAGGGGAATACATGGAATAGCAGAAACTGCTGTGTGAATACTGACATGAAAAATTCAATAGCTATTTGTTAGAATGAAATGTGAAAAATGGAACCTGCATTACTGCCATGAATATATGAATAAAGAGAAATTTAGCTACTGAATTGATCAATGCAGAAGAGCCCCAACACTACGCCAAAGTATTTCTCTACGTTGGGGTCCCTAGCTTGTGTGTGTCCTCTCATGCAGTTAAAAAACTTACCGTGTATGGGACGCTGAGACCCAGGCTATATATGCGTATAATGTGGATTGGCAATAGGTGTGTATGGGGAGGGTTCACAAACGAAAAACTACTAACATTAAGGAATAACGTTTGGAACTCCATTCTATGTCTGAACTGGGTGCAAAAAACCTAAAAAACATCACTATGGGGAGATAAGGTATGCACACCAGTGACTATGGAAGGGGAATACATGGAATAGCAGAAACTGCTGTGTGAATACTGACATGAAAAATTCAATAGCTATTTGTTAGAATGAAATGTGAAAAATGGAACCTGCATTACTGCCATGAATATATGAATAAAGAGAAATTTAGCTACTGAATTGATCAATGCAGAAGAGCCCCAACACTACGCCAAAGTATTTCTCTACGTTGGGGTCCCTAGCTTGTGTGTGTCCTCTCATGCAGTTAAAAAACTTACCGTGTATGGGACGCTGAGACCCAGGCTATATATGCGTATAATGTGGATTGGCAATAGGTGTGTATGGGGAGGGTTCACAAACGAAAAACTACTAACATTAAGGAATAACGTTTGGAACTCCATTCTATGTCTGAACTGGGTGCAAAAAACCTAAAAAACATCACTATGGGGAGATAAGGTATGCACACCAGTGACTATGGAAGGGGAATACATGGAATAGCAGAAACTGCTGTGTGAATACTGACATGAAAAATTCAATAGCTATTTGTTAGAATGAAATGTGAAAAATGGAACCTGCATTACTGCCATGAATATATGAATAAAGAGAAATTTAGCTACTGAATTGATCAATGCAGAAGAGCCCCAACACTACGCCAAAGTATTTCTCTACGTTGGGGTCCCTAGCTTGTGTGTGTCCTCTCATGCAGTTAAAAAACTTACCGTGTATGGGACGCTGAGACCCAGGCTATATATGCGTATAATGTGGATTGGCAATAGGTGTGTATGGGGAGGGTTCACAAACGAAAAACTACTAACATTAAGGAATAACGTTTGGAACTCCATTCTATGTCTGAACTGGGTGCAAAAAACCTAAAAAACATCACTATGGGGAGATAAGGTATGCACACCAGTGACTATGGAAGGGGAATACATGGAATAGCAGAAACTGCTGTGTGAATACTGACATGAAAAATTCAATAGCTATTTGTTAGAATGAAATGTGAAAAATGGAACCTGCATTACTGCCATGAATATATGAATAAAGAGAAATTTAGCTACTGAATTGATCAATGCAGAAGAGCCCCAACACTACGCCAAAGTATTTCTCTACGTTGGGGTCCCTAGCTTGTGTGTGTCCTCTCATGCAGTTAAAAAACTTACCGTGTATGGGACGCTGAGACCCAGGCTATATATGCGTATAATGTGGATTGGCAATAGGTGTGTATGGGGAGGGTTCACAAACGAAAAACTACTAACATTAAGGAATAACGTTTGGAACTCCATTCTATGTCTGAACTGGGTGCAAAAAACCTAAAAAACATCACTATGGGGAGATAAGGTATGCACACCAGTGACTATGGAAGGGGAATACATGGAATAGCAGAAACTGCTGTGTGAATACTGACATGAAAAATTCAATAGCTATTTGTTAGAATGAAATGTGAAAAATGGAACCTGCATTACTGCCATGAATATATGAATAAAGAGAAATTTAGCTACTGAATTGATCAATGCAGAAGAGCCCCAACACTACGCCAAAGTATTTCTCTACGTTGGGGTCCCTAGCTTGTGTGTGTCCTCTCATGCAGTTAAAAAACTTACCGTGTATGGGACGCTGAGACCCAGGCTATATATGCGTATAATGTGGATTGGCAATAGGTGTGTATGGGGAGGGTTCACAAACGAAAAACTACTAACATTAAGGAATAACGTTTGGAACTCCATTCTATGTCTGAACTGGGTGCAAAAAACCTAAAAAACATCACTATGGGGAGATAAGGTATGCACACCAGTGACTATGGAAGGGGAATACATGGAATAGCAGAAACTGCTGTGTGAATACTGACATGAAAAATTCAATAGCTATTTGTTAGAATGAAATGTGAAAAATGGAACCTGCATTACTACCCTCCCCATACACACCTATTGCCAATCCACATTATACGCATATATAGCCTGGGTCTCAGCGTCCCATACACGGTAAGTTTTTTAACTGCATGAGAGGACACACACAAGCTAGGGACCCCAACGTAGAGAAATACTTTGGCGTAGTGTTGGGGCTCTTCTGCATTGATCAATTCAGTAGCTAAATTTCTCTTTATTCATATATTCATGGCAGTAATGCAGGTTCCATTTTTCACATTTCATTCTAACAAATAGCTATTGAATTTTTCATGTCAGTATTCACACAGCAGTTTCTGCTATTCCATGTATTCCCCTTCCATAGTCACTGGTGTGCATACCTTATCTCCCCATAGTGATGTTTTTTAGGTTTTTTGCACCCAGTTCAGACATAGAATGGAGTTCCAAACGTTATTCCTTAATGTTAGTAGTTTTTCGTTTGTGAACCCTCCCCATACACACCTATTGCCAATCCACATTATACGCATATATAGCCTGGGTCTCAGCGTCCCATACACGGTAAGTTTTTTAACTGCATGAGAGGACACACACAAGCTAGGGACCCCAACGTAGAGAAATACTTTGGCGTAGTGTTGGGGCTCTTCTGCATTGATCAATTCAGTAGCTAAATTTCTCTTTATTCATATATTCATGGCAGTAATGCAGGTTCCATTTTTCACATTTCATTCTAACAAATAGCTATTGAATTTTTCATGTCAGTATTCACACAGCAGTTTCTGCTATTCCATGTATTCCCCTTCCATAGTCACTGGTGTGCATACCTTATCTCCCCATAGTGATGTTTTTTAGGTTTTTTGCACCCAGTTCAGACATAGAATGGAGTTCCAAACGTTATTCCTTAATGTTAGTAGTTTTTCGTTTGTGAACCCTCCCCATACACACCTATTGCCAATCCACATTATACGCATATATAGCCTGGGTCTCAGCGTCCCATACACGGTAAGTTTTTTAACTGCATGAGAGGACACACACAAGCTAGGGACCCCAACGTAGAGAAATACTTTGGCGTAGTGTTGGGGCTCTTCTGCATTGATCAATTCAGTAGCTAAATTTCTCTTTATTCATATATTCATGGCAGTAATGCAGGTTCCATTTTTCACATTTCATTCTAACAAATAGCTATTGAATTTTTCATGTCAGTATTCACACAGCAGTTTCTGCTATTCCATGTATTCCCCTTCCATAGTCACTGGTGTGCATACCTTATCTCCCCATAGTGATGTTTTTTAGGTTTTTTGCACCCAGTTCAGACATAGAATGGAGTTCCAAACGTTATTCCTTAATGTTAGTAGTTTTTCGTTTGTGAACCCTCCCCATACACACCTATTGCCAATCCACATTATACGCATATATAGCCTGGGTCTCAGCGTCCCATACACGGTAAGTTTTTTAACTGCATGAGAGGACACACACAAGCTAGGGACCCCAACGTAGAGAAATACTTTGGCGTAGTGTTGGGGCTCTTCTGCATTGATCAATTCAGTAGCTAAATTTCTCTTTATTCATATATTCATGGCAGTAATGCAGGTTCCATTTTTCACATTTCATTCTAACAAATAGCTATTGAATTTTTCATGTCAGTATTCACACAGCAGTTTCTGCTATTCCATGTATTCCCCTTCCATAGTCACTGGTGTGCATACCTTATCTCCCCATAGTGATGTTTTTTAGGTTTTTTGCACCCAGTTCAGACATAGAATGGAGTTCCAAACGTTATTCCTTAATGTTAGTAGTTTTTCGTTTGTGAACCCTCCCCATACACACCTATTGCCAATCCACATTATACGCATATATAGCCTGGGTCTCAGCGTCCCATACACGGTAAGTTTTTTAACTGCATGAGAGGACACACACAAGCTAGGGACCCCAACGTAGAGAAATACTTTGGCGTAGTGTTGGGGCTCTTCTGCATTGATCAATTCAGTAGCTAAATTTCTCTTTATTCATATATTCATGGCAGTAATGCAGGTTCCATTTTTCACATTTCATTCTAACAAATAGCTATTGAATTTTTCATGTCAGTATTCACACAGCAGTTTCTGCTATTCCATGTATTCCCCTTCCATAGTCACTGGTGTGCATACCTTATCTCCCCATAGTGATGTTTTTTAGGTTTTTTGCACCCAGTTCAGACATAGAATGGAGTTCCAAACGTTATTCCTTAATGTTAGTAGTTTTTCGTTTGTGAACCCTCCCCATACACACCTATTGCCAATCCACATTATACGCATATATAGCCTGGGTCTCAGCGTCCCATACACGGTAAGTTTTTTAACTGCATGAGAGGACACACACAAGCTAGGGACCCCAACGTAGAGAAATACTTTGGCGTAGTGTTGGGGCTCTTCTGCATTGATCAATTCAGTAGCTAAATTTCTCTTTATTCATATATTCATGGCAGTAATGCAGGTTCCATTTTTCACATTTCATTCTAACAAATAGCTATTGAATTTTTCATGTCAGTATTCACACAGCAGTTTCTGCTATTCCATGTATTCCCCTTCCATAGTCACTGGTGTGCATACCTTATCTCCCCATAGTGATGTTTTTTAGGTTTTTTGCACCCAGTTCAGACATAGAATGGAGTTCCAAATGTTATTCCTTAAAGTCATCTGGAGGATGGCAGGAGAAGCCATAGCAGCCTCATCTCCTCTATGCTAGTGTCATCTTAAAATTTGGATTTTGCCTGAAACACTGCCAGACTCTGATTCATGCTGCCTGTGACTGATTTGGACACTTTAGATCAGCTGATGGGTTCCTTTTTTTTTTTTTTTTTTTTTATGATTCAATAATTTTTTATTAGGTTTGATGGGTTCCTTTTAAAAGTGTTTGCTTGTATTTACAAAATAGAACATATCATTGGGGAGTTTGAATATTTACTATACATAGCGCCATCATATGCCAATGCTCACTAACTCACTCATTGGCACATCTAAATTCCCTATCAGTATGGCATTGGAACATGGGAGGAAACCGGTAAACCCGGAAGTAACCCACGTGAACATGGGGAGAACATACAATCTCCTTGAGATTTTGTTCTTGGTGAAGTTGTAGCCCAGGATGCCGACTCTGCAAGCAACAGTGCTCTCTAATCACATCACCTAGCACTCTCTGCAGCCTTTCTACTACTAAGCTACTTCCACAGTGGGAAGATTTTATTAACATTTAGTAAAAGTACCAAAAATGTACATAATCTCACAAACTACTCAATGTATATACAAGTAAATCTTCATTCAGCAAATACCTCTTCCCCTGGGTTTTCCTATTCTCACAGGCTGATTTCACCTACTATTTAAGGGTTATTCCCATCTCTAGGATACTATCCCTATATGTAGTAGATGTAATAATAATAATAATAATAATAATATTAGCAAATACCTCCAATCAGAAATGTAGTATAGTTCTCCTGATACACTATGTCACTTTCCTCATGTTCAGGGTATTGTAAGACCTTAGGTATCCATGGTTATGTCCACGAGCAAGTGACTAACTAAGGGTACGATTACACGAGCGTATGAATCAGACGAGTGCAATGCGAGAAAATCTCCCATTGCACTCTGACCAATGTTTGTCAATAAGGCAGAGCAGTTGGTCAGATTCTGGATGCGAGAAAAGTCGCAACATGCTGCGATTGTATCCTGCAAATGTCCGAGACTCGCCAAAACAAGTCAATGGGTGCAAGAAAAAATTGGATGTGACATGGACGGCACACAGACCATCCTAGTGATGGATGCAATTCTATCATGTAGCACAGAGCACTGTAAATGCTCCTGTAAATGACTAATAGCTGCTGTGAAAAAAACGGATTGCACACAGACAACACACTGAGAGCACACGGATGACAAGTGAGAGAAAATCGTCCTACTGTCTTGGACAAGAATGGGACCATTTTTACATACAGTAGTGTGACGCTCTGGCACAACATTTCTAATTGGAGGTATTTGCTATTATTATTATTATTATTATTATTATTATTATTATTATTATAATACCTATTATATATTGTGATAGGATATTAGAGACAGAATACCTGTCATGGTTCGCCTACCTGTCCACATGGCTAGGGGGCGGAGCCTTCTCCCGGGCCTCACTTCCGGAGCCTGGATGCCTTAAAAGCTGACATTTCCAGTGAACCAGCGCCGGCTATAAGCTTAGCACTGCTTTGCCTGTGTTTGCTGGTCCTGTGAGTGATATCCTGATCTGTCGGTTCCTGTGCCCCCGTGACCTTGTCTGTGTTCCGTCCCCTGGTCATCCCTCCTGTCCTCTGTCCCCTCTCCTACTTCCCCACTTAGTTGATTCCTCTGGTACTGACCTTGGCCTGACTTTGACTCCGCTTCAGCTCGTTCCTCCAGTCCTGCTTCTGCCCATACTGTGTTTGAC
The DNA here is from genome assembly GCF_048569485.1 of Anomaloglossus baeobatrachus. Lineage (NCBI taxonomy): Eukaryota > Metazoa > Chordata > Amphibia > Anura > Aromobatidae > Anomaloglossus > Anomaloglossus baeobatrachus. Next base: position 174,351,526 of record NC_134360.1, on the reverse strand, counting down.
CCAGCCTGCCTGACCTTTCCTTGCATGCCCTGCAGCTCTGCTTCTCAGCTGTGCTGTGAGGCCGTGTATGAGAACACTGTATTTACTTCCTGTTTCTGGTTGCTCTGTGTAGTGTCTTCTGCTGTAGAGCTCCGGCTCCCCCTGGTGGCAGCTTGACAATATAGCCGGCCTCAAATAGGCATTAGTTTTCTCATAGGAATTTAATGCCAGTTACCTTGGTAGTGGGATCCTTCTATGCATTGGAGGCATACTATAATGGACCCACTTAGTACTTTGTGTGAGCAAGTGGCCAACCTCACTAAGTTGGTTCAGGATTTGGCTGCAGAGCATCGCACCCTGGTAGCTTCACATAATATGCTGCAGAGTGAGGTCTCCGCCTCTGCGAGGGTCACCTTGGGGGCATCTACCTTACAAAATGTGGGTCGTCATAGTCCCACTGATGTCCAACTTAACACTCCCGAACCCACGGTGATGCTCCCCGATAAATTCTCTGGGGAGAAAAACCTATTCCGGACATTTAGAGAGAGCTGACAACTTCTTTTTACGCTCCGACCTCGGTCCTCAAGGGACGAGACTCAGCGGGTAGGGATCGTTATGTCGTTACTTAGAGGGGGTCCCCAGGCCTGGGCATTTTCCCTACCCCCTTCAGCCCCAGAACGACATTCGGTTGACCTCTTCTTTGACTCTCTCGGGGGGATATACAATGAACCAGACCGAGTACGGGTGGCTGAGGACAGGATTATGTGTCTCACTCAGGGGAATAACACTGCTGTGCAATACTGTTCTGAGTTTCGGCAGTGGTCCACTGAGGTACGGTGGAATGATTCTGCACTCAGGTGCCAGTTCCGGAGAGGTCTTTAGGACTCACTGAAAGATGCCTTGGCTCTGCACCCTCCTCCCAGTACCTTGGACGAAGCAATGACGGAGGCAGTTCGCATGGACCATAGATTACGGGAATCCGTGATGCGTGAGATTCCTCCCACTCTGCCTTTGCCAGCTACAGAGTACATGGAAGTTGGAGCCATCAGTCCGGATAAGAAAGAGAGGAGAAGACGCTGGGATCTCAAGCTGTGTTTCTATTGTGGACACCATGAACACTGGAGGAAGGACTGCCCAGCTTGCCGTCCCACTAAACAGTCGTCGGGAAACTTCTAAGTCTGGGTAATGGCCGAGGATGTTGCCCAGACTATCAGGTATCTTTCCTCTCCTCCAATAAGATACTTCTAATCATTGCCCTCCGGGTCAGGCAGTCGGTCTGGTCAACTACTGCTTTTGTTGATTGTGGGTCTGCTATGAACTTCATTGACTCTAGATGCGTTCAAAGATTAGAGTTAGGAACAGTGACCTATCCAACTCCTGGCAATTGATAAAACACCATTGTCTCAAAACTGCATTCGGTTTGCTACAGAAATGTTTACTCTGGTGATCGGGTCTCTGCATTCTGGACTGATTTACTTAGTGTTGGGGGTATCCTTGGTTAATGTTGCATAATCCTGTTATTGATTGGGAATGTCGTACCATAATCAAGTGGAGTTCTGCCTGTCATAAAAGGTGTTTAAAAACCATATCTGTGTCCTCCGTAAGTCCTGAGGATCTTCCGGAATACCTGATGGACTACAGAGATGTATTCTCGGAAATAGAGGCCGAGGTTTTGCCACCTCATCGCCCATATGACTGTGCCATCGATTTGATTCCCAACTCCAAATTGCCCAAGGCCCGTTTATATCACCTCTCAGGTCCAGAAAGGGCTGCTATGAAATCTTACATATCCGACAGTATACATAAAGGGCATATCCGTTCTTCTTCTTCCCCTGTGGCCGGTGGTTTTTTTTTTTGTAAAGAAGAAGGACGGAGGGTTACGGCCCTGTCTCAATTTCCGAAGATTACCGTTAAAAACACGTATCCGCTTCCACTCATCCCTGATCTCTGTAACCAACTCTCCGAAGCCCGGTGGTTTACTAAACTAGATCTTAGGGGGGCCTATAATCTTATTCATGTCAGAGAAGGGGATGAGTAGAAAATGGCCTTACGTCAAAGGGGTTATTCGAGAATTTAGTGATGCCCTTCGGTTTATCAAATGCTCCTGCGGTGTTTCAAAATTTCATCAATGATGTCTTCTCTGATTTTATTGGTCATTTCGTGGTCATCTATCTCGATGACATTTTGATTTATTCTATTATATATATTTGTGATATATATTATTATATAGTTTGTTGTGCAATGATCCCATGTAACCATTAATGTTAACGTGAATATTTCCAGAGATGAGTGACCTTTCTTGTATTCTTATGAAAACATTTTCTGTTGATATTTTCTAAAAGCTGGAAAGCACCGGATCAACTGTCCAGCCAAACACTTGTATGAATGGCGCCGTCATAATAGACAGCACGGTGGGAAATGACACCTTTTTTCTAGTTACCTGGAAAACTGCAGTACCAAAGATTATGTTACAAGATCCAAATGGTCAAGTGTATACGGAGGCAAATTTCTCCAGTGACTTTACCTCGAAATCCTCAAGACTGGCAATCCCAGGAACGGCGGAGGTAAGGCTTATGTGTGATGATGCTGAATCACACTGGATCCTAACACATATACAGATATAGAAATGTTATTTTCTTTAAAATATTGTGAATTATCATTAGTATTTGTGCAGTCACATGCTATTGATGGCCTATCTTACAAATAAGTCATCAATATTAGATCAGTGGGACGAGGGAGAGGGACACCCTGTGCCCCTGCCAATCAGGTAATATTAGTTCTAGTGGTGGATGGACGTAAACATTGAGCACAGATTCTATTCTATTCAATGTGTTGTCAGCTGCCAGGTACTGCAGATCATCTCTGATACTCTTGAATAAGTGCTGATCTGCGAAACGTGACAAACGCCGCTGGAGATGAGAGGGTTGATCAGAATAGAATTAACTGTGAATCGAATTTCCTGAAACTCGCAGATCCCTGCAAGTTCTAATACTAAACGATTAGATTCATGAGGATTGAAAAAGAAAAAAAATCTCTTGTGCTATTTAACACACTTCTGAAGACTCAGTGAGCTGGCTAATACCTTCAGACATGGTGGTACAGACATCCCCATAATGTCCTGCAGATGTCACATCACATGTTCTAGCATAGCCAATCAAAGGGGACTATAAAATATGAAGGCCAGCAAAAACATCCCCATAATGTCCTGCAGATGTCACATCACATGTTCCAGCCTAGCCAATCAAAGGGGACTATAAAATATGAAGGCCAGCAAATGTCGCGGGCGGGGAGGGGACGCTGCGCTCACCACGCTCGGGTCCGGCGCTGCTGCTGCTGCTCGGTGGCTCGATCGTTGGGCCGGATCCGGGGACTCGAGCGGCGCTCCTCGCCCGTGAGTGAAAGGGGTGGTTTGTTTGTGTTTGGGATGTCGGTTTGTGATGCCACCCACGGTGTGTGGTGAGGTTGGGGCACCACCGCTGCTCTGTACGGGGATCCCGGGAGCGATGACAGGGAGCAGCTGGGATGTTTCTCTCCCCTCCGTGGGTAGGGGGATTTTGGTAGTCCCGGGGCCCGGAGTTGTTGTCTGGATGGTGGGTTGCGGGGCTTGGCCAGGTGCAGGGTCGCGGGGCAGCGCAGTGCCAGACGGCACGGTGGTACTCACTCAGCCAGCAACGCACACGGAGTCTCTGGTAAAACAAACGGCTGGATGGACGAGTCCCACAGACGGCTGCAACGGTTACTCCCGGTAGGTTGGCGGTAACTGTCTCTCCCTGCACCTTTGTTGTGTTTTCGGCCCCAATGGCTTCCCACCGGTAACCCGCTCCCCAGTGGTAGGTTGGCTAAGGGAGCCCCTGTTTGCCCGCAGGCTCTGGCCCTGGGAGCTCTAGCTCTGGCGGTAGCTTTCTCTCCCTCACGGTTTGGACGGTTGCCTTCAGTCGGGTCTTTAGTGCTGGGAAACCCCGGAGGTTCCCGTCGCTGACGGATTTGACCGGTTTAACGGCGACTCCTAGCCTGGTCGGGGTCCGTAGGCCCTGCCGGATGGTGCTGGCTTCTCTTCGCTCCCCGATCCGGTACCGGCGGGCCACCGCCTGTCCCCGGTCCTTACGGTTGTGCGTCAATTGGCCTCTCCTGCAGACGGTCACCACCGTCTGCCAACCTTGCTGTTTCTGTGCCCGGCCACGTACCCGGACACGGCCAGTCAGTTCCTCCACTACCACTTCCCCTGATTCTCTCTCTCTACACTCCAAACTCCACTGCCTTCCTTTTCCCACCTCCAGGACTGTGAACTCCTCGGTGGGTGGAGCCGACCACCTGACTCCGCCCCACCTGGTGTGGACATCAGCCCCTGGAGGGAGGCAACAAGGATTTGTGTCTGACCTTGATGTTCCTAACCGGGGTGTAGGGTGTGTTGTTGTAGTACCTGTGATGTCCTGGCTTGTCCAGGGCGCCACACAAACAGTGCCATTTTAGGTTTTTTTTCCCAATGTAGGGGTAGAGGTCAGAGCACACAGGTCATTTCAGAAAGGGACAAAAAAGGCAAAAATGGTGTTGTGTTGTACTACTACAGCATTGAAATTAAAAATGGGATCAGTATTCTCAGTCTGTGAATAATATTCCAAGGATTCAAGTGATATAGGGAGGTGCTGTACCTGCATAGTCATTGTGACTGAATTGATTCATCTGTGATGTACAGCAGTAACAGGATCTTACTAACAGCACTTTTTTTTTATATTCACACACAAAATATAAATCCTGAAGCCAAGGCTTGTGTATTACAGAAAGGGTGCTTTCTGGATTAAAACCTGGGCAAGCCATTATATTTTTAATCCCTTAGCGATAGCAATACAGCCAATTTTTGGTTTTGCATCTTTGTTTTTCCTCCCCTCCTTCCCAGAGCCATAACTTTTTTACTTCTCTGTCCCCATAGACATACTGTACGAGGGTTTATTTTTGTGGACAAAATGTACTTTTGAATGACTTTACCACATAGTGTACTGTAAAACAGGGAAAAATTGTGGAGATATTGTGATAAAACACAATTCTGACGTGTTTTGTGGGAATTGTTTTTACAGTGTAATTTTGTGGTAAAAAATAACCTTGCAGTATGATGATCCTCATCAGTATGATTACAGCGATACCAAACCTGTCTAGTCTTTTATTATTTTAGTGAAAAAATCAGAGATTTTCCCAAAAAAAACTTTGGGGGTTGTGTTGCTATTTTGATTATTCTGTCAACTGACTTATATGAGACGAGATGACATTTTTATTGGTACCATTTTGGAATAGATATGACGTTTTGATCTCGTTTCAGCATTTTTTGTGGTATTACAGCAACCAAAAAAAACAAAACAAAACTATTTTGACGTTATTTATTTTGTTTACTGATCGAGTTAATTATTTTTATATTTTGATAGACCGAACTGAACGATACCACATATGTGAAAATGTTTTATCTTTTTTTTCTCAATGGGGCAAAAGGGTGGTGATTTGAACTTTTATGTTTTTTATTTTTTCAAATTTTTTAAAACGTTTTTTTCCTTTTCATTATTTTTAACAGTCCCCTTAAGTGGACTATAACCTATGATCACTGATTTCTTGTGCTATATACAGCAATGCTGCAGGTGCGCCGATGGCAGCTGAAAATGGCACGCCCCTGTGTCGGAACATGTTAAATCAAGCTGTAACAGTTTGACAGCTGGATTTAACAGGTTAACATTCACGAACGGACCTCCACCCAAGTCACAATTATTAGCGGCAGATCCTGGCTGTGATATTCAGCCACTACCTGCTGGGTATGGGGTGAGCTCACCCCGTAAGCCCACCCCATACACTTGCTTCTGACATGCGCCGTAAATTTTCCAGAAAAATGCTTGAGTTCCCCATTGATATCTGTTATACTTGGTACAGAGTCTGACTGCCCTTACAAGTACTGAGCACCCTAGCATGGTAGTGCTCGCTCATCACTAGTTACGAGTACTGAGCACCCTAGCATGGTACTGCTTGCTCATCACTAGTTACGAGTACCGAGCACCCGAGCATGGTAGTGCTCACTCATCACTAGTTACGAGTACCGAGCACCCGAGCATGGTAGTGCCCACTTATCACTAGTTACGAGTACAGAGCACCCGAGCATGGTAGTGCTCACTCATCACTAGTTACGAGTACTGAGCACCCGAGCATGGTAGTGCTCACTCATCACTAGTTACGAGTACAGAGCACCCGAGCATGGTAGTGCCCGCTTATCACTAGTTACGAGTACCGAGCACCCGAGCATGGTAGTGCTCACTCATCACTAGTTACGAGTACCAAGCACCTGAGCATGGTAGTGCTCACTCATCACTAGTTACGAATACAGAGCAGCTGAGCATGGTAGTGCTCACTCATCACTAGTTATGAATACAGAGCAGCTGAGCATGGTAGTGCCCGTTCATTACTACTCAGATCCAAAATGAATGTATAACCCCAAAAAAACTATTTGTGATCTCTTTGTATTTTCAGAGAGGAACGTGGCGGTACAGCCTGTGCAACACATTTGCAATTAGTGAAGACATATCAATTATCGTAAACTCTAAAGCCGCAGATAAAAACGTCCAGCCAATTACTGTCCAAGCTCACATGAATGCCATCCGAAACAGCTACCCTAATCCAATGATTGTGTATGCATCGGTCACCCAAGGGCTCCTACCAGTGACTGGGGTGAAAGTGACCGCCATTATTGAACCTGATGTTGGAAAATTAATTTATCTGGACCTGTTGGACAATGGAGCAGGTAATCTTTTTATTGTGTAAACTAAAAAGAAATGTGGATTGTTACATTATTTACTATAGCTATACTATAGCTTTTACTGTCTAAATGTACAGGACACTGAATTTTCTGCAAATGTCCTTTTTATCGTATGCTGATTTAGTAGACTATAGAACAAGGGAAGTACCCCCATTTGAAATTTCGGCAAATTGCTTTTCATCTTCCTCCACAAATGAATTTCCATTGCTTATAGATTTTGCATTCTGTGCTCACCGTGTTTATTCACCTAATTTGAAGAAAAAAATCTAAACTGAAAACATAAAAAAAAAAGTTTAGCTTGGACGAATACCAAATTTTATTACCCCCCTCATATCAATCAATCTTTTTATTAGTAATAAATGGGAGCCTTTTTTCGTTAGGTCTTTGGGCATGGTTCATAAAGAATGGCACTTTGCACAACAATCTTAATCAACGTGACCGCTGAAGTAAGGTACACCTAAAGGGAATCTGTCACCAGTTTTTTGCTTCCTCTTCTGAGAGCTGCATAATGTAAAAACGGAGATCCTGATTCCAGCAATGTGTCAGTTACTGAGCTATTTTCATTCATTTTGATAAAATCAATGTTTTCTCAGCTGCAGATCTAGCAGTTATACACAGCTCATGAATATGCTGGACTACCTGGCAGCACACCAAGTAGTCCTGTAATGATAATCTCCTGCTGATTCAACAGTGATTTTATCAAAACTACACTAAGCAGCCCAGTAAGTGACACACTGCTGGAATCAGGATCTCTGCTCCTACGTTATACTGCTCTCAGATTAGGGGGAAAAAACCTGGTGACTGATTTCTTTTAAGTCATTAAGAAGTAAATGTGACTTTATGAATTAGGCACACCCTACAATTGGCATGTGCCTCCTCCAGAAATGTCTCCACTTTGAGGAATCGGAGCCTTTGTCTCCATAAATGTGGAATGAAATTTGGAGAAAATCAGATGAAACTTCTATCTATTACATAAAGAGAGAAAAAAATATACGTTTCTATTCTTTTACTATCACACAACAGCTTTATTTCATAAATTGGATCCAAACATTTCAAAATATATGTTTGGGCATTATTGTGGGCACACGGCCTCATCTTTTTTGGACATTTCTCATATTCAAAACTTTGAGAAAGAGGTAAAATCTCTTATTCATGAAGCAGTGGATATTAAAACTTATAAGCTTCAAATTCTGTGTCTTAGAAATCTTCCAGCTTAAACTGTATAGAATAACATCTAGACTACTCCTCCATACTATATACCGTATTATATACCTGTATGGTCTATAAATATGTGACGTCAATATAACATTTAAAAAAATGAAAATTAGCACAGGCTCCAATTTTTAGCTTTAATTTTTATTTTATTAAATCAAACAACATTTAACACATACAAATTAAAAAAGATAAATACATAAATACAACAGAAAATGCTCTAAGGATATCTCATATTGTACGATTTGTACCAGCACATATCCTTCTGAGCAGAGAGTGAGGACCTGTAAGATATTATGTTGTTTAGTAATATGGCTCCCCCTAGTGGGGTCAAAAAAGAAGTGCAAAAAACAGCCATGCAATACATTTATAAGGGGTATGTTTTCTCCTTATGGAGAGTGACATGCCACATTTTACATGCCAGTATGAGGAGACTTAAATGCCATGCAATGCTCCTCTGGGAAATTTAATACGCAAATTGCCTCTTCAGAGAGGAAGAAGTCTTGAACTCTAGTGCCACCTTTTGGAAGTAGCAATCCGAAAAGTTAATATCGACCCATTAACAAGCCTTGTCATATGACTTAGTATATATAAGACAAACCAGAATCTCAACTTGCAGACACGTTGTATTAGGATATTACCCTTTGTCAGTGCAACAAATGAGATCTGATTTGGCTAGGTGAGAGACTTAGGCGGGCTTTGCACACTACGACATCGCAGGCCGATGCTGCGATGCCGAGTGCGATAGTCCCCGCCCCCGTCGCAGCAGCGATATGTGGTGATAGCTGGCGTAGCGAAAGTTATCGCTACGCCAGCTTCACACACACACTCACCTGCCGTGCGATGTCCCTGTGGCCGGCGACCCGCCTCCTTGTTAAGGGGGCGGGTCGTGCGGCGTCACTGCGACGTCACATGGCAGGTCGGCCAATCGGAGCGGAGGGGCGGAGATGAGCAGGATGTAAACATCCTGCCCACCTCCTTCCTTCCGCATATCCTACGGAAGCCGCAGTGACGCCGGTAGGAGATGTTCCTCGCTCCTGCGGCTTCACACACAGCGATGTGTGCTGCCGCAGGAGCGAGGAACAACATCGGACCATCGCGTCGGCGTAATTATGAATTACGCCGACGCTGTACCGATGATACGATTACGACGCTTTTGCGCTCGTTAATCGTATCATCCAGGCTTTACACACTGCGATGTCGCATGCAATGCCGGATGTGCGTCACTTTCAATTTGACCCCACCGACATCGCACCTGCGATGTCGTAGTGTGCAAAGCCTGCCTAAGACTAGCTAAAGGGTCGATATTGACATTTAGGATTGCTACTTTCAATAGGTGGCAATAGAGTTCAAGTCCTCTTCCTTTCTTAAGAGGTAATTTGCATATTAAATTTCCCAGAGGAACATGCAAGGCTTTTAAGTCTTCTCATACTGGCATGTCACTTTCCATAAGGAGAAAACTTTCCCCTTAGATCCTGTCTTAAAGGGGTTGTCCGACATAACAAAAATGTTTGAGTTTAAGCTAATCTGTGCTGTATTGTCATATTAATCACCCCTACATTGTTATTTTTTGTTTTCTAACTTTTGTTCCTCTTGAATTCACCCTTTATTCTGTGCAGCTTCTTGTTTACATTCAGCTCCAGCAAACATGACCACTTCCTGTGCAAAACCTCCCAGTCACAGCTGGCACCGCCCGGCCTCAGTGTCCAGCCCCACCCCAGTGTCCAGCCGCACCCTCTGCCCGCCCCCTGCACACACATTCCCTGTTAGTATATTCTGCCCCAGCACTGACCTCTCATCACTACACGGCAGGACACTACATGGCAGATCACTACAGGGCAGCACACTACAGGGCAGCACACTACAGGACAGGACACTACAGGGCAGCACATTACAGGACAGGACACTACAGGGCAGCACATTACAGGACACTACAAGGCAGCACATTACAGGACACTACAGGACAGGACACTACAGGGCAGCACACTACAGGGCACTACAGGGCAGCACACTACAGGGCACTACAGGGCAGCACATTACAGGACACTACAGGACAGGACACTACAGGGCAGCACATTACAGGGCACTACAGGGCAGCACACTACAGGGCACTACAGGGCAGGACACTACAGGGCACTACAGGGCAGCACACTACAGGGCACTACAGGGCAGCACACTACAGGGCACTACAGGGCAGCACATTACGGGGCACTACAGGGCAGCACACTACAGGGCACTACAGGGCAGCACATTACAGGACAGGACACTACAGGGCAGCACACTACAGGACACTACAAGGCAGCACATTACAGGACAGGACAGGACACTACAGGGCAGCACATTACAGGGCACTACAGGGCAGGACACTACAGGGCACTACAGGGCAGCACACTACAGGGCACTACAGGGCAGCACACTACAGGGCACTACAGGGCAGCACATTACAGGGCACTACAGGGCAGAACACTACAGGGCACTACAGGGCAGCACACTACAGGGCAGCACATTACAGGGCACTACAGAGCAGCACACTACAGGGCACTACAGGGCAGCACACTACAGGGCACTACAGGGCAGCACACTACAGGGCAGCACATTACAGGGCACTACAGGGCAGCACACTACAGGGCACTACAGGGCAGCACATTACAGGGCACTACAGGACAGCACATTACAGGACAGGACACTACAGGGCAGCACATTACAGGACACTACAGGGCAGCACATTACAGGACACTACAGGACAGGACACTACAGGGCAGCACATTACAGGGCAGCACACTACAGGGCAGCACATTACAGGACAGGACACTACAAGGCAGCACATTACAGGGCACTACAGGGCAGCACACTACAGGGCACTACAGGGCAGCACATTACAGGACAGGACACTACAGGGCAGCACATTACAGGACACTACAAGGCAGCACATTACAGGACACTACAGGACAGGACACTACAGGGCACTACAGGGCAGCACACTACAGGGCACTACAGGGCAGCACACTACAGGGCACTACAGGGCAGCACACTACAGGGCACTACTGGGCACTACAGGGCAGCACACTACAGGGCACTACAGGGCAGCACACTACAGGGCAGCACATTACAGGGCACTAAAGGGCAGCACACTACAGGGCACTACAGGGCAGCACATTACAGGGCACTACAGGGCAGCACACTACAGGGCAGCACACTACAGGGCAGCACATTACAGGGCACTACAGGGCAGCACACTACAGGGCACTACAGGGCAGCACACTACAGGGCACTACAGGGCAGCACACTACAGGGCACTACAGGGCAGCACATTACAGGACACTACAGGACAGGACACTACAGGGCAGCACATTACAGGGCACTACAGGGCAGCACACTGCAGGGCAGCACATTACAGGGCACTACAGGGCAGGACACTACAGGGCAGCACACTACAGGGCACTACAGGGCAGCACACTACAGGGCACTACAGGGCAGCACATTACAGGACAGGACACTACAGGGCAGCACATTACAGGACACTACAGGACAGGACACTACAGGGCAGCACATTACAGGGCACAACAGGGCAGGACACTACAGGGCACTACAGGGCAGCACACTACAGGGCACTACAGGGCAGCACACTACAGGGCACTACAGGGCAGCACATTACAGGGCACTACAGGGCAGCACACTACAGGGCAGCACATTACAGGGCACTACAGGGCAGCACACTACAGGGCACTACAGGGCAGCACACTACAGGGCACTACAGGACAGCACATTACAGGACAGGACACTACAGGGCAGCACATTACAGGACACTACAGGGCAGCACATTACAGGACACTACAGGACAGGACACTACAGGGCAGCACATTACAGGGCACTACAGGGCAGCACACTACAGGGCAGCACATTACAGGACAGGACACTACAGGGCAGCACATTACAGGACACTACAGGCCAGCACATTACAGGACACTACAGGACACTACAGGGCAGCACATTACAGGGCACTACAGGGCAGCACACTACAGGGCAGCACATTACAGGGCACTACAGGGCAGGGCACTACAGGGCAGCGCACTACACTACAGCATTGCAAATAACAGCCCCACATTGGGCTCTGCACCCCACACCACATCGGGCTATGCACCCCACACCACATCGGGCTCTGCACCCCACACCACATCAGGCTCTGCACCGCATACACACACATCGGGCTGTGCACCGCATACACAAACATACATACACACACACACACATCGGGCTGTGCACCACACACACACACACACACACACACACACCACCCCATAGGGAGTACATACTCACCCGTCATCGGTCCCCGCCGCTCCTGCACGTTCGCGCGCTGTCTGTGCTCTAGACATATCAGCACAGTGGTGACGTCACCGCTGTGCTGAAGAGAGCTCAGACAGCGTGCAAGGTGAGAAGCAGCGCTGCGCTGCTTCTCATCAGCACTTTCAAATGTACCGGCATCGGTGATCTGTGATGCCGGTATATTTGAATGTGTGATCCTGAGCAGGGGGGTCGGTGCTAGAGCTGACACCATGGCAGCCGCCGCCAGGCCCCGCCGCCAGGTCACGGACCCCCACACCAGTGCAGGGGGAGGTGCGGGGGAATGTGTGGGAGGGTGCAGGGAAGGGGGCGGGGCTCATCGCACTGTACAGCCCAGCAGGGAGGCGACATGCTGTTTCCACATTTGCATGTCAACATGGCCCTGCCCATGTAGACGTGCAATGACCGGAAGCAGCAAAATCACGGCAGGAGCGGTCACATGACCGCTCTGAGCCGGGGGAGAGGGGCTGACAGCAGGGCAGGTAAGTGGTCTCTATCTACTTACCTGCCCCAATGTAGCCCAATAGGGAAATAATAAAAAAAAGCAAATTAAGCCGGATAACCCCTTTAAGGCCCATTTACACACAACGATATTGCTAACGAGATATCGTCGGGGTCACGGAGTTGGTGACGAACATCCGGCCTCGTTAGCGATGTCGTTGTGTGTGACACCTTTTTGCGATCAGTAACGATCGCACAAAGGTGTCAAATCGTTGTCGTGTACACGTCGTTCATTTTTACAAAATCATTCCTCATTTGGAACGCAGTTTGTTTGTCGTTCCTGCGGCAGCACACATCGCTATGTGTGACACCGCAGGAACGAGGAACAACATCATACCTGCGGCCGCTGGCAATGAGGAAGGAAGGAGGTGGGCGGGATATTCCGGCCGCTCATCTCCACCCTTCCGCTTCTATTGGGCGGCCGCATAGTGACTCCACTGTGACACCGAACGAACCTCCCCCTTAAAGGAGAGATTGTTCAGCGACGTCGGTGAACAGGTAATTGCGTCTGACGCTGCTGTAGCGATATCGTTTGCTATGGCAGCGATCACCCCGTGACGCGCCACCGACGTGGGCGGGTGCTATCGCTCGCGACATCACTAGCGAGCGATAGCACCCGATCACTATTGCTACTTTCAATAGGTGGCACTAGAGTTCAAGTCCTCTTCCTCTCTGAAGGGGAAATTTGCATATACATATATAACTCACACAAAATGCAGGAGGGTATTCACATAAGAACATTAAGAGTAGTCAGATCATGCTGTCATAATATCCCTCAGAGCACTCCTCAAAAGAGAAAAAAATAAGAGTTAATGAAAAATCCCACACAATAGTAATAAAAGAAACATTACCATACAGTTGTTGCTACCAAGAGACCCCCTGAGACACATTTCGCTAGTCTTCCTCAGAGACCCCCTGACACACATTTCGCTAGTCTTCCTCAGAAGGGGAAGACTAGAAAGACTGGATAACCTCTTGCCGCACTGAGAGGAGCCTGAAGAGGTGTCAGTTATGATCATACACATCTCTGCAGTGAGATCAGGAGAGCAGCCGTCATATATCACACTGGTAACACCTCCTTTTGTTTAAAACAAGTTCTGGAGACAGATTCTCATTGCAGATCAGTGTCTGGCCCATAGCCTGGAATGGTTAATTTACATATAAGAAAAATGTGGATTTCTTTGTAATAAGACATCAGATCGCAGATATCAAGTTATCATGTTATTCAGTTTCCTACGAGCTACATGCACATACATTGACAGATCCCCTTTAAATTAGTCACATTTTATTAACCCGCTGTATGCTATGTTTCTGCTTAATTCTTTACAACTCATGCACTTGTAGCTAAGAATTGTTTCTGTTGCTTTATGAAGGTGCTGATGTAGTTAAGAATGATGGAATCTACTCAAAGTACTTCTTCTCTTATACTGAAAATGGAAGATATAGCTTAAAAGTACACGTGGAAGGAAAAGACAGTAGTCAATTGGCAGAAAGCACAAATCGGGCCCTTTATGTGCCTGGCTATGTGGAAAATGGTAAGTAACATATACATATTGGAAATTACTGAAAGTTAGATATCAAGTAAATGTTTTTGAAATGTGCATACTGAATAGACTTTCTTCAAAAATATCCTTTTTATTGCTGCAGAGTCAGTGCAACTCCTGCACATAGCAGATTATGCTGCTCTATTTCTGACCTTCTCACTGATCATGTCATCTGTCATTGGATTGTCTTGTATAAATATTGTAGAGGAAAAGGAGTTTAGCAGATTAGCCTTTTCCTCATCCCCATCTACTATTTCACTCAGACTATTTTGGAGGGGGTCAACACTATCATTTTTTTAGTTTCTTACTTTTTATGTAGTTGAAGAATAATTTTGCATTATTTTTACTTTCTCTGGCAAAGAGACTCTCTTTATCAATCTTTGCTACCTTGATTTTTTTTTTACACAATTTATTTTATTATCTATAGTAATTTAATGCCTTGTCGCTTTTCTCTTGCTTTACTTCTCTAAAATCTTTCTTTTTGTCATTTATTGTGCCCCTTATAGCTCTATTTAGCCATACTGGTTTCCTCCTATTTCTAGCATGTTTATTCCCATGCGGTATATATTGCACAGGTCCTATTCAGGATTCTTATAAAAGTGTCCCATTTGTTTTGTATACTTTTATATTTTAGGACATTGTCCCAGTTTATGGCACTAAGTTCTTCTCTTAGCCATAGGATATTTACTTTTCTGAAGTTTAGTGCCTTTGTAGCCCCTCTACTATACATTATTGAAGGATACATGAAAACATCATTTTATGGTTACAGTACTATTTTCCAAGTGACCCCAACCCGTATATTTGATATGCGGTCCAAACTATTGGTTAATATTAGGTCTAGCAAAGCCCTACTTCTTGTTGGGTCCTGAACCAATTGTGAAAGGTAATTGTTAGTGATGGGCGAGCACTGAAATGCTCGGGTACTCAAGTCGAGCAGGTCAGATGCTCTGAAAGTGCTCAACTCAAGTAATGAGCACAATGGAAGTCATTGACTGTACAGTTTGGCTCTCAACGCACATACAGCTAGCCATAAATAGAGTATTTCCGGGGGAGGGCGAGTATTTTTTTCCCTGGACAACCTACATCCGAAAATCTTGTTTCAACCCCAGTGAGCAACTCAGAGACCGCAAATGGCTCTCCCTGGGTGCCTGCTCACATCATCCTGCAGAAAATCAAGCCGGTGCTACGTGGTCATTGTTTTACAGACAAGACATCAAAGCACCCGCAATACTCAGCCAAGCACCGTGAGTACCCGAGCAACGCGATGCTCAAATGAGTACCAAACTGTGGTGAGCACACTCACTTCATACTAGTAATTTTCTTTCATTGCTGTGAAAAACCTGCTTCCGTTGCTGGACCTGCAGATTTTTGCTCCCATGATAATAACTTCTCCCCGATTTGCTGCCTCATCTATTTCCTTTATTAGATATTTTTTGCAGCTTCCAATATATTTGGAGGCTAATAACAAACCCCTATCAGTATTTAATTATTCTTTCTCCATCCTCTTATCAGGACTGGCCTTCCTGGCACTCTTCCCTCTATTCCGCCTTCTCTCACACAGCTGGCTGCCTTCCTATCCCGTGGCTCCATCTTACCATACTCCCCCACATCTACCCCAGCAAGAACCTGCTCAGTGAGCAGAAAACTCCTTTCCATATTGTCTATGGATGTCAGTGTTGCCAGCTGCTTATTTAGATCCAGCACCTGGGTGTTGTGAATGCTGTCTGGTGGAGCTCTGCTCTTGGACTTCTTCTTGTGGTCGTTGATGTTAGTGAGTTGGATTCTTTTCCTCCGTTCTACACACCTGGTTGACAGCTCAAACCTTGATTTTGGATATAGGCATGTGCTGGGTATTTGTCTATGCCAGTTGTCTGAAATTCCTGAGATAATAGGAATCTGTCTCTTGTCCTCCTGGCTTCCCTGCTATCAAGCTAAGCTAAGTTCTTGATTTTGCTTCATACTTTTGTGCGTTATTTGCTCATGGTTTCTGTGAATTATCTCTGAAGATTTTTTGGATTGTATCCTGTTTTGTTTGTGCCTTCAGATAAGGAAGATTTATCTTCCTAGTCAGTCTATGCGATTTATCTTAGCAAGGGTTAGTCGGCAGGGTAATTGCTAGTTTTTTCCACAGTTTCACCAGAGTCTTGTATGGATTGTGAACGTGCGAGTATTAGATTACTCTTCCTTTTTGCACATTCCGTGTAGGAAGTTTTGATAGGGTTTTTCATGCCGGCTGCAAGAGTTCCCTACCCTGTCTTTTGTATTTAGTATAGTGTGGCCTCTCTTTGCTCCATCTTGCTCTTATTGTGTATGTCTTTTCATCTTTGCTCACAGTCTGTACATGTGGGAGGCTGCCTATGTTTCTTTGGGGAAATCTGCTCTGAGACGAGAGAGTTCTTTTCACTTTCTGCCTTGTAGGTTATGCAGTCCTCCGGCTGGGTTTGAGGCATCTAGGTTGTTAGGCATGCTGCCCGGCTACTTCTAGTGTGGTGTTAAGTTCAGGGTTTGCGGTCGGTACTTTATTACCTGCGACTCTGGTGAATTGTGTTCATGGTAGTCATTGAACATCGGATCAGAACACCTGGGCCTCCAAATGCAAAACATACACACATCTCACACAGTCGTAGACACCCTCAAACAGCTGTTCAAAGATTGCATACATGCGACAAGTTGTACACTGAATGGTATTGTCAATAATGGAGGACATTTACCTAATGGTGATGATTACACAAACAGAGAAATATAAACAATTAAATTCTAACAATGAATTAGTACAAATTACTCCCATCTAAACTCCCCGAATCATAAGTCACACTCTTAAGTCAAATCACACTTAAAAACAAAATCCCACTCACAAGCTCTTTCACACTCACTATAGAATATGATTTCAATACAGTTGCATTTTCCCTTAGCTGCAGTACAACCTGCAACTCACTGCAATGATCGCAAAGACATGACATACCAAGTAGAGGGAAAACCACAGTGTCAATAATGCATGTAAAAAAATTGCAAGTAACCTACTGTACGTAAAAAGGTGCAGAAATGCTGTAGAAAATCTGCAACATCTATCACTCACCAAATGCTCATCGTGGGAACGAAACCTTAGAGATGAGAATCTTAAAAGTGAACCCTACTCTAATTAA
This sequence comes from Anomaloglossus baeobatrachus, assembly GCF_048569485.1. Taxonomy (NCBI): domain Eukaryota; kingdom Metazoa; phylum Chordata; class Amphibia; order Anura; family Aromobatidae; genus Anomaloglossus; species Anomaloglossus baeobatrachus. The sequence continues at coordinate 174,334,022 of NC_134360.1, read as the reverse complement.
TCACAACCCCCTAATAAAATAAATGAAATGTGTTTTCTAAACTAGGATAGTCCTTTACCATCACAGAAATATTCTATTTGTGTTACAGGTACAGTAGTTATGAATGCACCAAATCCTATTGAGAATGATACAGCTATTGATGTTAATTTGGGAAACTTCAGCCGGACGTCATCAGGAGGCTCATTTGTGATATCTGACGTTCCTCCTGGACCCAGTCCAGATATGTTTCCCCCTGAGAAAATATCAGACTTAAGAGCACAGATAGAGGGAGATAATATTGTGTTATCCTGGACGGCCACTGGTGATGATCTGGATCAAGGAGCAGGTGAGTCATTTACTCTTGATATTTTTTTTTTGTAATTACACTTTTTATCCTTCATATAAGCTATTACTCCAGTTTTTGGGAAAGTATATTATTAGTCTTTGGCTGATAAAGCTCTTATACTTGATATCTTGCCTAAAAAATATTTTTTTTAATAAATAAGAGATCCATGATTTTGGTTAAAAGACCTCCTTGAGCAGGCTGGCCTCAATATTCTGTCTCTTCCTGGTAGCAATGAATCCAACCGCTCTAATTATCAGTCCCTTAGATAACTGTATGATTTTACTCACTCTACCGGCTTCCACAGATAGTGTTAACTCAGCCCAACGATGACTTGTAGAAAGACAAGGAGAAACTCTGTAGTTTTCTTCTAGAATCTTGTATTAAGTACAAAGTAAAGGCAGGTGAAAAGGAATAATCTGTACAGGGTTGCAGACATGTCTCTTCAGCAATGGTTCCTCTAGACTAAACTGAAGGAGAAGGGAGGACCTTTCTATACAGAAGCCAACTAAGGGAGGAACATAGGGACAAACTTCATACAGTCTAATCTACCTAGTAACAATAAGGAATTTCCTGATAGGAGGAAAAATATGCAATGCAAGAATTATATACAACAGGTTGTTCCCATTCATGGGACACAACACTCCCCGTCTGAAATCATCTGATTTCACAAGTCCTTCTACGACGTAAGGAGACAATCCTGTCTCGATGTCATGAAACCTGTAATGAGAATAGAGACAAACACAAAAAATGCAATAGTAATGCACTGAATTCAAGTCCATGCTTGGTTGATGACGCATTGTCCTTGCGTAAAAAATGAATCCAAGTTCAACAAACCCATCTTCAGATTGGGGAAGCCGCAAACATGCCAACTCTTCCTCCAACCCAATAATCCAACGGTAAAGTTTTAATCCAAAGGAAAAGTTCAAGGTTCAATTGGACACGGACAGTTGTGTCTCCGTACAGCAGGGGTAAGGAAAGGTACGCTCCCCACCGTGGCAGTGTCCAATGACAAAGTTAGTTCATGTAACATCCTCTTTTGGTAAAAGTAGCACGAGTTCGGTGACTGGACGAATCACACACATGTGCCAGCCGTGGCACGTTGAAGTCTTGTAGTCGGTGAAACAGTGAACAATGTGAATAAGACAAGCTACGATTCCTACCTCAGATGACCAACTTGAGAAGCGCTCGAAGCGATGAGGTCTCAGCTTCTGTTCTGATGTCACTGAAGTGTAGCGAGCGGAGATGACCGGTCTAATTTCCTTGTCGGATTCTGGTTCCACCAGCTTGTACATGTTGCCGGCGTAGTTAGCGCAGGTCTCCTCGTATAAGATACTTGGAGGTGTCAGCCACATGTTGTCGCTGAGTTTGGATGCAGCAGTGAGTCTTGTTCCTCGGTCAGCTGGGTTTTGTTCGGTGGGAATGTGGTGCCACTGTTCAGCATGATCGCTGTTGAGGATATTTTGCGTAATCTCGACAAAGCATTTCTCCATCTCTGGTTGTCTTTCCAAAGTGCGTTTTAGAGAGGAGGACCCTCCGGTTGCTTGCTGGGAGTTGTTTGGCAACCTTGGCCTTGGAGACCGAAAGGGTAATGGGGCTACCCAACTGTTAGAGTCATTTTGAGAGAACTCTTTATCCATAATCTTTATGAATTCTTTGTCTTCTCTCATTGGAGCCAATTTGTTGTCTTCGTTTGTAGACTCGAACGCTGTTGACCCGAAGTCGTCATCCCAGAGATGATATGCATCCGCGCAGTCGGGAGGCTGCTGTCGCCACCTGGTGTCGCTCAGCCTCTCTTTCACCCCGTAGTGATGCGGACATGGTTGAAAGTGAGTGCCGCGACCGTTTGGGAGGATGTGCGTCTTGTAGGAGGAGATCGTGTCGGGACTCTTCATTTTACCTACGCAGACGTTTCCTATGATCACCCAGCCTAAGTCGTAGCGCTGAGCAAATGGCGCATCGTGTGGCCCGTTGATGTGTTGGCGTACTTTGTGTAGCCGGAGGATGTCCCTTCCAATCAGAATCAGGATTTTTGCACTATGATCAAGAGGTGGGATCTTGCTGGCGATAGTTCTCAGGTGAGGGTGGTGAAGAGCTGCCTCTGGTGTTGGAATCTCTTCCCGGTTAGCCGGTATCTGGTTACACTCAACGAGTGTCGGTAGAGGTATCTCTATGGTATTTTCAAGAGATGTTACCACGAGACCACTGGCTCTTCTTCCGCAAGCTTCTGAGATGCCGCTGCAAGTACCTAGTGTATAAGGGTAGGCATTTCCTTTTAAGCCGAACAAGTCGAAGAGTTCAGACCTAGCAAGTGACCTGTTACTCTGGTCGTCCAGGATGCTGTACACCTTCACAGCCCTTTCTGGGTGACCTTTGGGATATACCCTTACTAGGCATATTTTCGCACAAGACTTGTCCCAGAGATCTTCTCCGCAGACTGCAGTGCACGAGGAGGATACTGTGAGGTGGTTTGCAGCTTGGCCTGTACTCTCCCCGCCATGACTTGTGGTAGGAGAAGGTGTAGGTGCAGGATCAGGCTGAGATGGGTGGAGTGCTTGTATGTGATCTGTGCTGTCACACTCCATGCACTTAATTGTAACCTTACAGTCCTTGGCAAGGTGTTCTGTAGAGGCACAACACCTGAAACATACCCCAAACCTTTTCAAGAGTTCCTTTCGTTCTTGAAGAGGTTTCTTCCTGAAGCCAATGCACTTCTTCAGGGGGTGTGGCAGTTTGTGAATAGGACATTGGCGGTTCAGATTTCCCGCCTTCCCGCCTTCAGTGCCATTGTCTGGTAGACAGTGTAGGTGGTAGAACATCGGTCTTTTTGACTGATACTGGGCCCCTACATTTCCTGTCATTTTGATGAGGGCTCTCATATCTGGGAGCCGGTGAAGTGGAGCCGGTGGGTTCTCCACAGGTGAAGCTGGGGTCTGCCTTACGTTCCGCGATGCCGTTGATGAACTCGCAGAAGTAGGAGAATGGAGGGAAGGACACTTGGTGCTCTTTTTTATAGTTTGTTCCTACCGTGGTCCACCTTTCCTGCACGTTGTAAGGTAACTTGGCGACTATGGGTTTCACCCCACGAGCGGTGTCCAGGTAGCTGAGGCCAGGTAGATGTGTGTCTGTTTTGGCCAGCTGGAGCTCAGACAGCAGGTCACTGAGTTCCTGGTACTTTGAAGCATCCTTGCCAGATATTTTGGGAAGGTCGTATAGTTGTTTCAGCAATGCATCTTCAATTGCTTCAGGACTGCCGAAGCCTTTCTCTAGTCTGTCCCATGCGGTTGCGAGACCAGTTGTTGGGTCGCTGGTGTAGACGGATCTGAGTCTCTTGATTCTTTCAGTAGACCGTGGCCCTAGCCACCTGATTAGCAAGTCCAGCTCTTCAGCAGCTGTAATGCCGAGGTCACGCATTGCGGTTTTGAAGGCACACTTCCACCCTCTGTAGTTTTCGGGCTGGTCGTCAAACTTTGTGAGACCGGTGTTGGTGAGTTCTCGGCGGATCATGTACCTCGCAAAGTCAGACATGTCTGATCTTTCCGACGTTTGGGGCACATTTGCTGACTGCGTGGTGCTGGTTGCATGATTCATAGCTTCTTGGTTTGGGAACATGGGAAAGTATGGAGTGGCGTAGGCGTTTAGACGAGTGATCGGTTTGGTGTGTACAATCTCTGTTGTATACAGGGCTGGGACTACATAGTTGTTGGGAGTGTAGCGCCTTGCCGGCATGTTAGGTTGCATGTAGACATGGGCATACGGAGGTTGCTGATGAGCAGGGTGTAGCTGTGCATTGGAATATGAAGCTGGTTCAGGCTTGAAAGTCTGAGGTGCATTGGACTGACCTGGAAGTCTGGAAGCTGTAGGTGGATCAGTGTCTTGAGGCTCTGGAGAAGTGTTAGCACAGACGGGAATGTTGATGGTCATTGGCAGTTCGTCGGCTTGGCTCAGCACGTAATCTCTTGTACGCTTAAGTGAGTCTTCTGTGTTGAGATCACACAAACTGGCGCTGCCTTCTTGGCTCCCACCCAGAGCTTGCTCAAAGACTTTTAGCCTTGCCATGGCCGCCACATGTTCACATTCCTTCTGTAGGGCTTCAATTTCTGCTTCCTTGCGTGCAGATTCTGCTTTAATCTCTGCTTCTTTGCGTGCAGATTCTGCTTTCATCTCTGCTTCCTTACGTGCAGATTCTGCTTTCATCTCCGCTTCCTTGCGTGCAGATTCTGCTTTCATCTCTGTTTCCTTGCGTGCAGATTCTGCTTTCATCTTTGCTTCTCTATGGGCGAAGATGGCTTGTACTTTTGTTGTTTCTGCTTCGGCGTGCGCCTTTATGAACTGCTCGCTGAGGGTTGAGTACCTTGATGAGCCTGATTTGAGTGAGTGCCTTGAGCTCTTAACGGACCTGGATTTGTAGGATGCCGCTCCTGACATTTGCGCAATTTTTGCTTCAGTCTCGCTCACAATGTCGCGCACGGTGCGGTCTCGTTCAGCATTAAGCTGTTGAAAGTCCTGTAGTTCTTTTTGAGACTCAGACGTATTTGATCTCAGCAGTGTAGAGGAATATTTTTTACAAATCTCTTTGTAGGACTGGTATGCTGAGTACAGTTGTTCCAGGGCTCCCTCTGGTGGTAGCTCATGAGCACCAGGCGCAGATAAAACAGTCACTTGTTTTTGCACTCTTTGCCACAATAATGCTGTGTGGGTGTGCAGTTCACTTCTGGCTGTTTCTAGGTTCTCTTTAACCTTCCATGTTGGTTTTGTCAACCGCTTAGATCTTTCACTGTAATTTGAGTGTGAGTCCCTGTCTTCCTCTTGTTGCTTTAAAGCAGGTAGTGAGAGAGCTCTCTTTGACTCCATCAGGAAGGGTGAATGCTGCTCTGCACTGGTTGTCAGGGAAACAATACAATGTTGCAATCTCTGCAGCCAGCAGTCTGTGTTTGCAGAATGTATTTGCAGAGTCTCTGGCTGCAATTTACAATTAGCTTATGGGTGATTCTTGGTTTATAGCTGCACACAGTTCTGATAACAGGTTAATACTTTACAGGGCACTTTGTCTGAAGCTGCTATAAAGTTTTATGCTGTGGCTTGTTATCAGCCCCCTGGGGTAATCCTTTCTCTGGATTGTATGCAGTATAGCACTCCTGGAAACAGGTTCTTTACTGATATATGTATACTAATCCCGGTCACAGCTAGTTCTTTTCACTATTCTGTCTCTTCCTGGTAGTAATGAATCCAACCGCTCTAATTATCAGTCCCTTAGATAACTGTATGATTTTACTCACTCTACCGGCTTCCACAGATACTGTTAACTCAGCCCAACGATGACTTGTAGAAAGACATTTAAAATATATCTTTGTACCATGTTAGCCAGTAGAGATAAAAAAATTGTTTAAAAGAACAGAAAGTCCTCAATGGTTGATACCTTTTAATGGCTAACTGAAAAGATGGTAATAATTGCAAGCTTTCGAGACTACTCAGGTCTCTTCATCAGGCATGGTATAACACAAAATCTGAAGAGTCACATATTTATACACAACAGGACTTAGAATAGTGCAGTAAAAAAAAAAACAACAAAAAAAAAAAACAAGTTATATGAAACAGAACTATCACTATGGCAGGGGGGCAAACTGTTGTGGGGCCATAAATACTGCTGCAGTTCAGTGTGAAAGTTTTATTGTCCTTTGATAAGGGTCTGGTCCGGGCTGTGACACGCTCGGATGGTCAGAGGAGCACATCTTTTAACTGATGTAAAAAGACATGAATCCATGAGACACATTCATTCCTTCTCTGAATGTGTCAAAGGTCATCATAAGTTTGTACTCCCATAGTCTCCTATCTCTCTGGGACTTGAAGTTTCCTTTCAATACCAGCAATTTCATGTCCATGATGCTGTGGTCTGAGTTACAAAAATGTTTGGCCACAGGTAGATCCATCCTTTTTTCTCTAATTGTGTGGCGGTGAGAATTCATCCTTGTCCTGAGCTGTTGTCCTGTCTCCCCTACATACAGACCTCCAGTTGGACATTTGGTACATATAATTAAGTACACCACATTGGTTGTAGTGCAGCTGAAGGTACCTTGGATCTTGTAGTCCTGATGTGATCTGGGAATCTTTATCTTGTCCGTTGTCAATATTAATGGACAGGTCTTACATTTTTTCTGGTTGCAGGGAAATGTTCCTGTTGGTGTTGGAGAGGACAGGGAGCTTCTGACAATGATGCTTCTTAGATTTGGGGGCTGTCTAAAACACAGAAGTGTGGGGGGTCTGGAAAAATAGATTTTAACCGAGCATCTTTTTGCAGTAATGGTTGTAGTTTCCGTGCAGCTCCTCTAAACACCTCCAGATGTGGATTGTAGGTGACTACAAGAGGGACCCGGTTGTTCTCTTCTTTGGTTTTATAATGTAGAAGATGGTTTCTTGATATTCTGGTGGCTCTTATAATCTGGTTTTCAATTGTTCTTGGGTGGTAGCCTTGATTCAGAAAGGTTTTTCTGAGGCCCTCAAGGTGATTGTCTCTATCTGTACTGTTGGAACATATCCGATTGTACCTGATAGCCTGGCTGTATACAATAGAGTTTTTTATGTGTTTTGGATGAAAACTGTCCCATTTCAGGTATGTTGGACGGTCAATTGGCTTCTTGTACAGGGATGTCTGTATTTCATTGTTCCGTAGTTTAATGATGGTGTCCAAGAAGTTGATTTCCGTGCAGGAGTAGTTGAGTGTTAGGTTGATGGTGGGATGAAACTGATTAAATTATTCATGGAAGGTCTTCAGCTGCTGCTCAGACTCTGTCCAGATAATTAAAATATCATCAATGTAACGGTAGTAGGCCAGAGGCCTGATAGGACAAGAGGATAAAAAGTCACTCTCAAGCTTGGCCATGAAAAGATTTGCATATTGTGGTGCCATTTTGCTTCCCATTGCAGTTCCAGTCTCCTGTAGATATATGTCATTGTCAAATGCAAAGTAATTATGGGTGAGGATGAATTTTGTAAGCTTCACCACAGAATTGGCATCAGTTCCTGTATTTTCCAGGAAAATTTTGCAAGCATTTAATCCATCCTGGTGTGGAATATTCGAGTACAAGGATTCCACATCCATGGTGGCAAGGATGGTTCCCTCTGGAAGAAGACCTATTGCTGATAGTTTTTTCAATAGGTCAGTAGTGTCCTGGATGTAGCTGGTTGTATCCCTTACCAAGGGTTTAAGGATACCCTCTACCCATCAAGAGACTTGTTCAGTGAGGGTGCCCACACATGAAATGATGGGTCTTCCTGGGTTTCCAGATTTGTGAATTTTGGGAAGCATGTAGAATGTGCCTATTCTTGGACTCACCGGTATCAGTTCATCAGTTCTTATGGATATGTCAGGCAGACAAGAGGCCAACTTGTTAAGTTCCTTGTAATAGTCCTGTGTAGGGTCAGACTCCAATTTCTTATAGTAGCGTGTGTCCATTAGTTGTCTGTGTGCTTCCTTCATGTAGTCTGATTTGTTCATCATGACTATTGCACCCCCCTTGTCTGCAGGTTTAATGATGATTTCTTTGTTGGTTTTCAAAGATTTTATGGCCCTTCTCTCCTGGGCACTGATGTTGGATGGTTGCCTCCTGTGTGTGTCTAGGAAAGTGGATTTTACCAAATGTCTGAAAGTGTCTATATAGTTATCCAGATGAGGGTTGCGTCCTGGTGGAGGTGTCCAATCTGATCTTTTCCTGGTTGTCAAGATCCGTCTTCCTTCAGTCTGGGTGGATTCTGAAACATCTGCATCGCTAAAATATTCCCTCAGACGTAGTCTCCTGAAGTAATCTTCCATGTCGCTGCAGAGTTCAATTTTGTCTAGAGCTTTAGTAGGACAAAATGAGAGTCCTCTAGAAAGCACAGCAACTTCCATTTTGTTTGGTTTGTAATCCGAGAGATTGATAACACAGTTAGATGCTTTTGTGTCTTGAATGGAGTGGTTGTCCAAGTTGTCAGGTTTTGGTTTTGTTCTCCACCTGTTTGTATTAAGTCCTGAATTGAGGCGCAGTCTATGTAGCTTCTTTTCCTTGTTGTGGATCAGAAGGGTTCGTAGTCTGTAGTAGTATTGTTGTACTTCTTGTTCTGTGCTTTCTGGAAGTGTCTTCCTTTGTGTTTCAAATTCCCTCTGGATTTTACTCTTGATGCTGTAGAAGACATGCAAAAGGTGGTTCCTTAGTCTCTCAGAAGTCCTGTGACAAAGGTTTTGTGCATAATGGGTATTGTAGGTATGTAGAATTGGGTTTGTAATCCAGAGTCCTTTGGGGATCAGATTCTCCTTTTTGCATTTGGATAAGAAAAATATGTCGCTGTCCAGTTGTGCGCGTTTCTTCAGAAGTGTCTTTAGTTCCATAAAGATGCGGTACATTCTGGTATCCTCCATTTTGATACAAGTAAAATATATCTTTGTACCGTGTTAGCCAGTAGAGATAAAAAAATTGTTTAAAAGAACAGAAAGTCCTCAGTGGTTGATACCTTTTAATGGCTAACTGAAAAGATGGTAATAATTGCAAGCTTTCGAGACTACTCAGGTCTCTTCATCAGGCATGGTATAACACAAAATCTGAAGAGTCACATATTTATACACAACAGGACTTAGAATAGTGCAGTAAAAAAAAAAAAAACAAGTTATATGAAACAGAACTATCACTATGGCAGGGGGGCAAACTGTTGTGGGGCCATAAATACTGCTGCAGTTCAGTGTGAAAGTTTTATTGTCCTTTGATAAGGGTCTGGTTTGGGCTGTGACACGCTCGGATGGTCAGAGGAGCACATCTTTTAACTGATGTAAAAAGACATGAATCCATGAGACACATTCATTCCTTCTCTGAATGTGTCAAAGGTCATCATAAGTTTGTACTCCCATAGTCTCCTATCTCTCTGGGACTTGAAGTTTCCTTTCAATACCAGCAATTTCATGTCCATGATGCTGTGGTCTGAGTTACAAAAATGTTTGGCCACAGGTAGATCCATCCTTTTTTCTCTAATTGTGTGGCGGTGAGAATTCATCCTTGTCCTGAGCTGTTGTCCTGTCTCCCCTACATACAGACCTCCAGTTGGTCATTTGGTACATATAATTAAGTACACCACATTGGTTGTAGTGCAGCTGAAGGTACCTTGGATCTTGTAGTCCTGATGTGATCTGGGAATCTTTATCTTGTCCGTTGTCAATATTAATGGACAGGTCTTACATTTTTTCTGGTTGCAGGGAAATGTTCCTGTTGGTGTTGGAGAGGACAGGGAGCTTCTGACAATGATGCTTCTTAGATTTGGGGGCTGTCAAAAACACAGAAGTGGGGGGTCTGGAAAAATAGATTTTAACCGGGCATCTTTTTGTAGTAATGGTTGTAGTTTCCGTGCAGCTCCTTTAAACACCTCCAGATGTAAATTGTAGGTGACTACAAGAGGGACCCGGTTGTTCTCTTCTTTGGTTTTATAATGTAGAAGATGGTTTCTTGATATTCTGGTGGCTCTTATAATCTGGTTTTCAATTGTTCTTGGGTGGTAGCCTTGATTCAGAAAGGTTTTTCTGAGGCCCTCAAGGTGATTGTCTCTATCTGTACTGTTGGAACATATCCGATTGTACCTGATAGCCTGGCTGTATACAATAGAGTTTCTTATGTGTTTTGGATGAAAACTGTCCCATTTCAGGTATGTTGGACGGTCAATTGGCTTCTTGTACAGGGATGTCTGTATTTCATTGTTCCGTAGTTTAATGATGGTGTCCAAGAAGTTGATTTCCGTGCAGGAGTAGTTGAGTGTTAGGTTGATGGTGGGATGAAACTGATTAAATTGTTCATGGAAGGTCTTCAGCTGCTGCTCAGACTCTGTCCAGATAATTAAAATATCATCAATGTAACGGTAGTAGGCCAGAGGCCTGATAGGACAAGAGGATAAAAAGTCACTCTCAAGCTTGGCCATGAAAAGATTTGCATATTGTGGTGCCATTTTGCTTCCCATTGCAGTCCCAGTCTCCTGTAGATATATGTCATTGTCAAATGCAAAGTAATTATGGGTGAGGATGAATTTTGTAAGCTTCACCACAGAATTGGCATCAGTTCCTGTATTTTCCAGGAAAATTTTGCAAGCATTTAATCCATCCTGGTGTGGAATATTCGAGTACAAGGATTCCACATCCATGGTGGCAAGGATGGTTCCCTCTGGAAGAGGACCTATTGCTGATAGTTTTTTCAATAGGTCAGTAGTGTCCTGGATGTAGCTGGTTGTATCCCTTACCAAGGGTTTAAGGATACCCTCTACCCATCCAGAGACTTGTTCAGTGAGGGTGCCCACACATGAAATGATGGGTCTTCCTGGGTTTCCAGATTTGTGAATTTTGGGAAGCATGTAGAATGTGCCTATTCTTGGACTCACCGGTATCAATTCATCAGTTCTTATGGATATGTCAGGCAGACAAGAGGCCAACTTGTTAAGTTCCTTGTAATAGTCCTGTGTAGGGTCAGACTCCAATTTCTTATAGTAGCGTGTGTCCATCAGTTGTCTGTGTGCTTCCTTCATGTAGTCTGATTTGTTCATCATGACTATTGCACCCCCCTTGTCTGCAGGTTTAATGATGATTTCTTCGTTGGTTTTCAAAGATTTTATGGCCCTTCTCTCCTGGGCACTGATGTTGGATGGTTGCCTCCTGTGTGTGTCTAGGAAAGTGGATTTTACCAAATGTCTGAAAGTGTCTATATAGTTATCCAGATGAGGGTTGCGTCCTGGTGGAGGTGTCCAATCTGATCTTTTCCTGGTTGTCAAGATCCGTCTTCCTTCAGTCTGGGTGGATTCTGAAACATCTGCATCGCTAAAATATTCCCTCAGACGTAGTCTCCTGAAGTAATCTTCCATGTCGCTGCAGAGTTCAATTTTGTCTAGAGCTTTAGTAGGACAAAATGAGAGTCCTCTAGAAAGCACAGCAACTTCCATTTTGTTTGGTTTGTAATCCGAGAGATTGATAACACAGTTAGATGCTTTTGTGTCTTGAATGGAGTGGTTGTCCAAGTTGTCAGGTTTTGGTTTTGTTCTCCACCTGTTTGTATTAAGTCCTGAATTGAGGCGCAGTCTATGTAGCTTCTTTTCCTTGTTGTTGATCAGAAGGGTTCGTAGTCTGTAGTAGTATTGTTGTACTTCTTGTTCTGTGCTTTCTGGAAGTGTCTTCCTTTGTGTTTCAAATTCCCTCTGGATTTTACTCTTGATGCTGTAGAAGACATGCAAAAGGTGGTTCCTTAGTCTCTCAGAAGTCCTGTGACAAAGGTTTTGTGCATAATGGGTATTGTCGGTATGTAGAATTGGGTTTGTAATCCAGAGTCCTTTGGGGATCAGATTCTCCTTTTTGCATTTGGATAAGAAAAATATGTCGCTGTCCAGTTGTGCGCGTTTCTTCAGAAGTGTCTTTAGTTCCATAAAGATGCGGTACATTCTGGTATCCTCCATTTTGATACAAGTAAAATATATCTTTGTACCGTGTTAGCCAGTAGAGATAAAAAAATTGTTTAAAAGAACAGAAAGTCCTCAGTGGTTGATACCTTTTAATGGCTAACTGAAAAGATGGTAATAATTGCAAGCTTTCGAGACTACTCAGGTCACTTCATCAGGCATGGTATAACACAAAATCTGAAGAGTCACATATTTATACACAACAGGACTTAGAATAGTGCAGTAAAAAAACAAAAAAAAAAAACAAAAAAAAAAACAAACAAGTTATATGAAACAGAACTATCACTATGGCAGGGGGGCAAACTGTTGTGGGGCCATAAATACTGCTGCAGTTCAGTGTGAAAGTTTTATTGTCCTTTGATAAGGGTCTGGTCTGGGCTGTGACACGCTCGGATGGTCAGAGGAGCACATCTTTTAACTGATGTAAAAAGACATGAATCCATGAGACACATTCATTCCTTCTCTGAATGTGTCAAAGGTCATCATAAGTTTGTACTCCCATAGTCTCCTATCTCTCTGGGACTTGAAGTTTCCTTTCAATACCAGCAATTTCATGTCCATGATGCTGTGGTCTGAGTTACAAAAATATTTGGCCACAGGTAGATCCATCCTTTTTTCTCTAATTGTGTGGCGGTGAGAATTCATCCTTGTCCTGAGCTGTTGTCCTGTCTCCTCTACATACAAACCCCCAGTTGGACATTTGGTACATATAATTAAGTACACCACATTGGTTGTAGTGCAGCTGAAGGTACCTTGGATCTTGTAGTCCTGATGTGATCTGGGAATCTTTATCTTGTCCGTTGTCAATATTAATGGACAGGTCTTACATTTTTTCTGGTTGCAGGGAAATGTTCCTGTTGGTGTTGGAGAGGACAGGGAGCTTCTGACAATGATGCTTCTTAGATTTGGGGGCTGTCTAAAACACAGAAGTGGGGGGTCTGGAAAAATAGATTTTAACCGGGCATCTTTTTGCAGTAATGGTTGTAGTTTCCGTGCAGCTCCTCTAAACACCTCCAGATGTGGATTGTAGGTGACTACAAGAGGGACCCGGTTGTTCTCTTCTTTGGTTTTATAATGTAGAAGATGGTTTCTTGATATTCTGGTGGCTCTTATAATTCTGGTCTGAGCAGCAGCTGAAGACCTTCCATGAACAATTTAATCAGTTTCATCCCACCATCAACCTAACACTCAACTACTCCTGCACGGAAATCAACTTCTTGGACACCATCATTAAACTACGGAACAATGAAATACAGACATCCCTGTACAAGAAGCCAATTGACCGTCCAACATACCTGAAATGGGACAGTTTTCATCCAAAACACATAAAAAACTCTATTGTATACAGCCAGGCTATCAGGTACAATCGGATATGTTCCAACAGTACAGATAGAGACAATCACCTTGAGGGCCTCAGAAAAACCTTTCTGAATCAAGGCTACCACCCAAGAACAATTGAAAACCAGATTATAAGAGCCACCAGAATATCAAGAAACCATCTTCTACATTATAAAACCAAAGAAGAGAACAACCGGGTCCCTCTTGTAGTCACCTACAATCCACATCTGGAGGTGTTTAGAGGAGCTGCACGGAAACTACAACCATTACTGCAAAAAGATGCCCGGTTAAAATCTATTTTTCCAGACCCCCCACTTCTGTGTTTTAGACAGCCCCCAAATCTAAGAAGCATCATTGTCAGAAGCTCCCTGTCCTCTCCAACACCAACAGGAACATTTCCCTGCAACCAGAAAAAATGTAAGACCTGTCCATTAATATTGACAACGGACAAGATAAAGATTCCCAGATCACATCAGGACTACAAGATCCAAGGTACCTTCAGCTGCACTACAACCAATGTGGTGTACTTAATTATATGTACCAAATGTCCAACTGGAGGTCTGTATGTAGGGGAGACAGGACAACAGCTCAGGACAAGGATGAATTCTCACCGCCACACAATTAGAGAAAAAAGGATGGATCTACCTGTGGCCAAACATTTTTGTAACTCAGACCACAGCATCATGGACATGAAATCAACCACTGAGGACTTTCTGTTCTTTTAAACAATTTTTTTGTAGAAAGACAAGGAGAAACGCTGTAGTTTTCTTCTACAATCTTGTATTAAGTACAAAGTAAAGGCAGGTGAAAAGGAATAATCTGTACAGGGTTGCAGACATGTCTCTACAGCAATGGTTCCTCTAGACTAAACTGAAGGAGAAGGGAGGAGCTTTCTATACAGAAGCCAACTAAGGGAGGAACATAGGGACAAACTTCATACAGTCTAATCTACCTAGTAATAATAAGGAATTTCCTGATAGGAGGAAAATATGCAATGCAAGAATTATATACAACAGGTTGTTCCCATTCATGGGACACAACACTCACATTTGCCACCTGTGCAGTTGCTCAGGACACATCATCCCTCACCGCTAAAGGGTGGCTTGTCACTGTAAAAAAAAATAGACTGCAAATCCCCCTTACACAATTTTTCTTGTGTGTCAACATAATCTCCCCCTTCTGTGCATGGCTGATGGAACAGTATCCCTTTTCTTTTACTCTGGCAGTTTAGTATTTAAAGTTTTGTGGATGCAGGAGCCACCAGCAACCACTTCAGATCTGATCCTGTGTTGGCATAATGCTGGGAGGACTGTAGTAAGATGATGCCACATGGGGGCAGTAAAGATTAATTGGAACAAAGTGAGGATAAATTGCTGTAGACCTCTGACACTCCAACTTTTTTCCTTGTTTATCTATCCCATCCTCTTGCTTGACTAATGGCTCCTTTATTTAAAGTTACAAAGAATAGAGGCTGTCAGTCAAACAGAAGAAGGCAGATAATAGAGCTGTCGTGACAGAGGCTTCAGATCTACATCCCCATTTGCATATCAAATCAAACACTGATTTCTCAGTAACAGAGGAATGATCTGGACATGTACAGGTATTGCTGGACTCGTCTTTATACAAGCTACATATTTAAATAATTTGGGATGTGAAATCCCACTGATAAATTTCTGTTAAAGAAGTTCCCCTTCTTATAAACACGTTGAGTCTTGTCATTTCTAAGAGAAGCACAGTAATTGGGATGCAGGACCTCACAAGTACAGTGGAACCTTGGATTAAGAGTAACTTGGTTTGAGAGTGTTTTGCAAGACAAACAAAGCTTTTTACAAATTTGTAACTTGGTTTAAGAGCAATGCTTTGCAAGAAGAGCAAATACTCACCGTGCACACTTCCAGTTCTGTCCTTTCACCATGCTCTGACCCACTCTGGAGGTAACTTTCTGTACATATGTATGTGACACCCTGGACTAGCCAGGTAGTCACAGATAGCGCCCCGCACAACACCAGTCCCACACAAGGTAACACCAGCCAAACCACATAAAACCCTAGTCACCTCCCTCAGTGCTTAATGAACACACCAGGGGGCGGAGCCAGGTGGTTGGCCACACCCACTGAGGAGTTCAGAGAGCCTGAGGCAGGAAACACAGTCAGTTTTTAGTAACAGATCAGTTTGAGTGTTGAGGAGTGAGGAAGTCAGGCCTGTGGTACAGGCCTGTGACGGACTGACAGGTGTGACGGTCATAGCCCGCACACCTTGGCTAGGAGGCATACGGTGGCCTAGCCTGCAGGAGCCGGGAAGACGGCTCGGTGGAACCGTGGTGGACCGGGACAGGGTAGTGGCCTGCCGGTACCGACCCGGGGAACCTACTGGAAACCGGAGCACACAGGCTGGTACTCAGACCCTAAAACGAGGTCCAGAAGCTACTGGACTGAGTTAATTCACTGATTGCGGTCTGGACTATAGGTCCTTTCCCACCCAAGTCCCGACTGAAGACAACAGCCCACCGAGGGGGGATAGAAAGCCACCGCACAGGCAGAGAGATCCCACGGGCCAGCGTCTGTGGGCAAACGGGCTCCTCCGACATATACACAGCCGGGGAGCGGACTCCCATCACTGAAGCGCAGGCAGTCTACACATACACTACACGGTGCAGGAGAAAGGCAAAGACCACCGAACCGGGTGGGGGACCAGACGCAGCCGGCTGCGGGCACCAACCACCATCAACTTTGTTCATCAGAGACTTGTGTGTGTGTCAATAACAGTGAGTACAACAGTGCCATCTGGCCGCGCACCG
This sequence comes from Anomaloglossus baeobatrachus, assembly GCF_048569485.1. Lineage (NCBI taxonomy): Eukaryota > Metazoa > Chordata > Amphibia > Anura > Aromobatidae > Anomaloglossus > Anomaloglossus baeobatrachus. Next base: position 174,318,114 of record NC_134360.1, on the reverse strand, counting down.
CCCTGCACCGCCCAGCTACTCTTCCCAACGGGTCCCGGGGCCATCATCCCTGCCCACGGAGGGGTTAACATTTTGCTGCATCACCATCTCCCCCGGGTGCCCCGTAACCGCAGCGGTGGTGTCTACACCTTCACCACATCCTGTGGGTGACGTCAAACACGGCTCCGGCCGTACACCTACCTATCAACCCCCTAAGTGGCGCCGGCACCCTTTCAGAGTGAAGTGACCGGAGGCGCTCGAGCCACCCACCAATGAGCCCAGATCCAAGCGGCTCGGCTGCAGCCGAGCGCGGGGCGGTACATGTACTGTATTCAGAATACCATTGTACAGTACAGTATATACAATATAGCATGTCTATCAATTTGCATTTGTGGATACAGTATTGTACTCTTTCTCAAAACCAGTACAGCACATTGCTTGTACTGTTAAGGCTGCTTTATACGCAGTGACATCGACTCGTGAAAGCACCCGCCCCCGTCGTTTGTGCGTCACAGGCAAATCGCTGCCCGTGCACACAATATCGCTAGGCCCCATCACACGGACTTGCCTTCCTAGTGACGTCGCTGTGGCTGGCGAACAGCCTCTTTTCTAAGGGGGCGGTTCGTGCGGCGTCACAGCAACGTCACACGGCATGCGTTGAATAGATGCGGAGGGGCGGAGAGCAGCCGCATGGAAGTCACGCCCACCTCATTGTCGGTGGACGCAGGTACGCTGTTGTTCATCATTCCTGGGGTGTCACACTTAGCGATGTGTGCTGCCTCAGGAACGATCAACAACCTGCGCCCTGCACGAGCAACGACATTTGAGAAATGAACAACGTGTCAACGATCAATGATTAGGTGAGTAATTCTGATCGTTAACACTCGTTCGTAGGTGTTACAAGCGGCAATGTCGTTGCGTGTAAAGCGCCCTTTACTCTCGCACACCAACAATTTTAAGTAAATAAGATTATGGTCAAAAAATAGCACCATATCAAAAAAGTATGAATAGACTACACCTTAAGGAATATAATTTTTACACAAGAGGACTAAGGAAACCGTAGTCTTGGTCAATAATTGACCAATACTTATCAATAAAGCAATCAAAACAACTCCTTGCAAAAATGTAAAACATTTATTAAATAGTAATCATAGCAAGAAGTGACATACAAATTTATCTGAAGATCGGTTTACAAGGATCAGGCTTTTGCAAGATGTCCCTGAAGTTAAATCACAAGGGACAACACAATACACATAGTGGTGAGATGAACAGGTATTATAAAATTCATCAAACAAAGATTACTATATGGTTTATAAATACAATGTAAATAGAAATAGATTATCAACATACAGAACCATAATAAAATAACACTCTTGTTCCACAAAAGGGTGCAGGTCAAAGCTTCAATATATCAATAATAAACTCCCGATCACTCCTGCTGAGATGTGTCAACTCAGCTGCATGGAGACTCACAAGGGGGAACTTCCCATTAAATAATGTTAATAGACAAAGCCTGTGACCGGCATCCCTATAGAAAGGAGATCACTCACCCATGGTAGTTGGAGTACCCAAGAAAAACGTGCCCCGACGTGCACGTTTCGATGTCTTCTTCGGGGGGGCGTGGAGTTACTCTCGCACACCAACAATTTTAAGTGCAGTTTCATTTGTTTAATATGTTTTTTTACTGTACTGCACAGTATTTTGTACTAGTGTACTGTAATAATTTTATATGAATACAGTACATTATATTGTATTGATGTAATAAGTTTGTATAAATACAGTAAATATTTTTTTGGGTTGTGGACCAAATTATCTGTTTCAATTATTTCCTATGGGAAAATTTGCTTTGATATAAGAGTAACTTGGTTTAAGAGCGCACTCCCAGAACCAATTATGCTCGTAATCCAAGGTTCCACTGTACTGTTTTCCTTTCTTCCTGAGGTTTGATGTTGCAGTTGTGACTGCACCACTCATAAGACAAAACTCAAGTTGTCCTGTAATAAATAGTGATGAGCGAATACTAAAATGTTCTGGTCAGTATATACATACCGAATACCTACTATTATTCCAGTATTCATCACAAATAACTAACCTAATGCAAGTCAATGGTGAACCCCAGCATTTTTCAGGGAAATTTTCAAGAAAAATCCTCTAGTTCACTGTTGACTTGCATTAGGATTGTTATTTCTGACGAAGACTGGAATAGTACTAGGTATTCGGTACGAATATTCCGAACTGAATATTTAGTATTTGCCTATCTCTAGTGATAAACATTGATAATATATTGCTAAAATATCTGATCAGCGTGTGATCAACACATAGACTTCTCCAGGAACTTCTGTGTGATGAATTCTTAAATTCACAACAGGGTACTTTGACCCCCACTCCCAAACTTTTGTGCCGAATTTTTAGCTTTTGATCCATTCGTCCCAGTCTCACTCTGTTTTCTTGTGTTCTTATTTCAGCATCAAGCTATGATTTGAGAATGAGCACTGATCCAAAGGAGCTCCTGGACTCATTTAACACTTCACTATCTGTGAATATTTCCAATCTCACCCCACAGACGGCTGGATCCAGTGAAACATTTAGTTTTGTTCCAAAAAATGTTGTTATACAAAATGGCACAATCCTGTACTTTGCATTATCTGCAGTCGATAAAGCCTCTCAAGCATCATCTCCATCCAACATAGTGCAGGCAGCTCTAATTATTCCAAGAGTGGACACGTCTAACTCCACTGCTCCTCCTGCTGCCACCAACGCTCGTCCTGCTGCCACCACCGCTCGTCCCACTGCTACCAAAAATGGCAGTGCTGAAATAATGAATATACCAGTACTGTTTGTGCTGGCCTGCTATTACCTGATATTACAGATGTCATAACCATGGAAGGTATTGAAATGAATATCTATTTCCGATATCTACTGTCATTATCTATTTTAGGGCAGGATTTCTGAATACTGAAAATGTCTCCAATAATATAAAGCTAAACCGAGAAATGATCTATAAATAAATAATCTATTGAATGTGGTTATTGTACATTATTATAACATCTTTTGATGCTGAGTAAAAAAAATCTTGATTCAGGATCAGATGTACTGCGTAGCCAATGCTATGAATGAACTGCAGTGCACATTATCTTCCTGCAGGTGGCAGAAACATATTTGTATTTCTGAAACACCATGCCCCCTATCACAATCACCTCCTAATTGCCCCATAATGTTCCTCGTTGCCTAATCATGTCCCCCATAGCTCCATAATATCCCCCACAGCCCCATAATTTCTCCACAGCTCCGTAGTATGCCCCACTGCTCTTTAATGGTCTCCACAGCTCCAAAATGTCCCCCATAGCTCCACATTATCCCACACAGCTCCAAAATATTCGCCATTGCTCCATTATGTCCCCTGGGAATTAATACCAGACCTGAAAGACATTTAATCCTCCTGGAGTTCTTACCAGTCCCTGCCACGTCCTCTGCGGCCCAGCGCCATCAGCAGTGTGATGAGAATAGTAGTGTGCTGAACTCATCCCATTACTGCACATTGGGGCGGGGGCTGGTGGGGCGCTCTTCTGCTCTGCACTCCACTGCCCCAGTCCTGTCTGAAGGATGTTATATATGGATAGATCCATGACAAGTGAGTGCATTTTCTATTACATTCTGGGGCAAGCTATTTCTTAATATATCTGATATGTATTATATGTGTTAGGTCCAAATAGTAGATGGTTCCCTCTATATCTTGTTGCCCATAGCAACCAATCACGATGCAGCTGTGGTTTTCCGCTACTCTACACCATGAATAAGCAATAATAGGGATTTGTTCATATTAGTTGGAACAAAATTTCCCAAATTCCAAACTGGAACACTATGAAAGAATGAGCAAAGCAAAATATAGCAGAACACCGAATAATTCTGTACATCACTGTATCCTCTGGTGGAGAAGGACGGAAGAGGGCACCTGTGTAAGAACAGTATATGGGCCCTTTGCAGTCCAATAACTTATTACAAATACAAATTTACACCTGCTTTGGAAGTGGTAGTATGCCTCCTTAGTGCACAGGCTGCGCTAATAAGATGTCTAAAAACACCAAAAAACTGAGCTGTAACAAATGTTCAATAAACATGCAACATTACAAGCATGTGAATTGCAGCCTCAAGACTAGAAGAAAACCAAGGAGAAAAATTGTATGAAAAATACCCTGACTATAAATAAATAAATTGCAAGTGCTTAATAACAGGGTACTTAGTATATACATTTTTGCAAAAAGGTAAGAAGCTGTCCCACCTCGTCACGGTTTACCCATCTGGGACAGTCCCTAACCAACTAATAAGATGTCTGCGCCTGGTTGTATCCATATGTTATCTGCACTGTTAAGGCCACGTCTCACTAAGCAACATCGCTAGCAACATCGCTGCAGAGGCACAACTTTTGTGACGTTGCAGCGATGTTGCTAGTGATGTTGCTGTGTGTGACATCCAGCAACAACCTGGCACCTGCTGTGAGGTCGCTGGTTGTTGCTGAATGTCCTGGACCATTTTTAGTTGTTGCTCTCCCGCTGTGAAGCACACATCGCTGTGTGTGACAGCGAGACAGCAACAACTGAATGTGCAGTGAGCAGGGAGCCGGCTTCTGCGGACGCTGGTAACCACGATAAACATCGGGTAACCAAGAAGCACTTTCCTTGGTTACCCGATATTTACCTTTGCTACCAGCCTCCGCTGCTCTCACGCTGTCAGTGCCGGCTCCCTGCTCCCTGCACGCGTAGCTGGAGTACAGATCGGGTAATTAACCCGATGTGTACTCTGGCTAGGAGTGCAGGGAGCCAGCGCTAAGCGGTGTGCGCTGGTAGCCAAGGTAAATATCGGGTTGGTTACCTGATATTTACCTTAGTTACCAAGCGCAGCATCGCTTCCACGCGTCGCTGCTGGCTGGGGGCTAGACACTGGTTGCTGGTGAGATCTGCCTGTTTGACAGCTCACCAGCAACCCGTGTAGCGACGCTCCAGCAATCCCTGCCAGGTCAGGTTGCTGGTGGGATCGCTGGAGCTCCCTGACAAAGGGTATTGAGAATTCACAACCCCTACTCCTACTCATAAACAATGTCATGGCAGCTTCCCTTCAAGGCTATGAGACCAGTGTTTGGCCTTACTTGAACGGCACTAAATTGATAATTAAAAAAAAAAAAAAAACAAAACAGTGTGCGGTCCCCCCCAATATTGATACCCAGCCAAGATAAATCCCACAGCTAGGGGGCTGCTGTTCTCAGGCTGGAGAAACCCAGCCTAAAAATATCAGTCTGCAGCCACCCAGGATTGTTGCATCCATTAGATGCGACAATCCCAGCACTTTAACCGGCTCTTCCCGAATTGCCCTGGTGGCAATCGAGGTAATAAGGGGTTAATCGCAGCTGCGACTAAGCCCTAGATTGGTAATGGCAGGTGTCTATGAGATACCCCCCATTAACAATCTGTAATAAGTGACAAGAAATAAACACAAACACCGAAAAAGTCCTTTATTTGAAATAAAATACAAAAAGCTCCCTCTGTCACCACTTTATTAACCCCATAATCACCGCTGCAGGTCCGATGTAATCCACATGAGTTCCCACGACGATTCAGCTCTGCTACCATCTGAAGATCCCAGTGTGCGGCCATAGAAATGGACTGCCCGCTGTGAGCTCCAGAGAATGAATGAGCCGCACGATCAGCGGTCACTTCACTCAGGTGATTACCGGTCACAGCTGGCAATACCTGTGACCGTAAATAGCCTGAGTGAGGTCACTGCTGAATGAGCGGCTCACTCATTCTCTGTATAGACCCGCAGACCAGGTCTGTGATTGGTTGCAGTCAGATGCTTGGGGAGTGTCTGATTGCAACCAATCACAGATGAAAGCAGTGAATATGGAATGAGCAGGGAAGTGGAGGAGCCGCGGGAGCGTACAGCCGAGCTGGGAATTCGGTAAATATACTGCGCCTGCTCCAATCCCCCTATCCCCACCACTATTTAAGTGCCGGACAGATACCGTGGATTAAGTCCGGGCCTAAACGGGTTTTTTATTAACCTGGTTAGACCCGCTGATCCAGCAAAAGTGCTGAAAAGAATGGACATGTTCATTCTTTTCATAACGCAGCAAAACCAGAGGTATTTCACAAAACCGTCAGGAAAAAATCCTGCCGTGTTTGTGTGTGTGTGCATGAGATTTCAGAAATCTCATAGACTTTGCTGAGACTGTAAAAAGCAGCGTTTTATTAGCATGGATTTGCATAAAACCAAGGCAATCTGCAGCTAAAAAACGCTGAAAAAACACTGCGAAAACGCCCAGTATGAACGTAGCCTAAGGGTATGTGCGCACGTTGCTTTTTACCTGCTTTTTACCTGCTTTTTTGCTGCTTTTTCTTCTGCGCTGTTTAATGCCAAAATGGATGTGTTCTTCTATTCAAGCAAAGTCTATGGGAATTTGGGTTTCTTGTTCACACTATGTTGTTCAAAATGCTGCCTTTTTGTGGCAGAACTTTGGTCAAAAACTCAGCTTTGCAGTGCAAAACCCAAATGGCAAAAACAATTGACATGTTGCTTCTTTGAAAAGCTGAGTTTTTGACCAAAGTTCTGCCACAAAAAGGCAGCATTTTGAACAACATAGTGTGAACAAGAAACCCAAATTCCCATAGACTTTGCTTGAATAGAAGAACACATCCATTTTGGCATTAAACAGCGCAGAAGAAAAAGCAGCAAAAAAGCAGGTGAAAAAGCAGGTAAAAAGCAACGTGCGCACATACCCTAACAGTGTCTTATCCAAGATGCTAGTAGTCTACCAAGCTTATCAGCTCTCCAATGGGTCTCCTGAAGGAAGACCACATCTGGTGAGAATCCTTTTATGTGATTTAGGACTGTTTTACGTTTGAGGTGGAGTATTAAGGCCTGCTACATTACATGACAAAAAAAAAACAAAAAGAAAAATTGCATGAAAAATACCCTGACTATAAATAAATAAATTGCAAGTGCTTAATAACAGGGTACTTCGTGTATACATTTTTGCAAAAAGGTAAAAAGCTGTCTGAATGTATGAATTTTTCTTTTTGGTTTTTTTCTAGTCTTGAGGCTGCAATTCACATGCTTAATGTTGCATGTTTACTGAACATTGTTTCAGCTCAGGTTTTTTGTGTTTTTTGTATGTCATCTTGCTTTTTTGCAAGTTGGGGGCGCAGCCCTCCTAATACTGAGACTGAACAACTAATTGCGTCTCACTTCACTGTGTATTTAATCTGGGACACAGCTGACCACTTGCCACCATTCATATTGGAGTTTGACATGACACAAGTCAGGTATGGATAATGTTTTTAACTTCAGTAGGTTAGGGACTGTCTCAGATGGGTACACCGTGACGAGGTGAGACAGCTTTTTACCTTTTTGCAAAAATGTATACACTAAGTACCCTGTTATTAAGCACTTGCAATTTATTTATTTATAGTCAGGGTATTTTTCATGCAATTTTTCTTTTTGGTTTTTTTCTAGTCTTGAGGCTGCAATTCACATGCTTAATGTTGCATGTTTACTGAACATTGTTTCAGCTCAGGTTTTTTGTGTTTTTTATTACATGACAAAAACTGCAAGTGTGGTGAAGTGTATGTAGTTTTGGAATCTGGTGTCTGTAAGGTACTCATCCTGGGTCCCAGGGCAGGGTTGGAGTAAGGCATAACAACAACATACGTCTGTCCCTTCTGGTCCCAGCAAGCCATAGAGACTGACATGTAGCAGAGGTGCCATCAGAGGTAGGTCCCACACACAACAGTACCTGAGTCAGGAAAAGGAAAAACACAAAAGGATAAGAACAATAACAATGTACAAAGGGAACATTATAAACCATTTTACGGATCAGTGGTTGCAGCTCGCTGAAAATACGCCAGTCATAGCATGCCACCACTGAAAAATATATCTTATCATAAAGACAACAGCCCCAGGACACAGTGCAAATGGAGGTCTGGGATTTTCCGCGAGGGCCCCCCAGGCCTCTAGGCCCCAGGGAGAAGAAAGCTCCCCTTCCACAGCCAAGAACAGGCAGGGGCAGATCTTCACCTTCAGAATTTCTGCCAGCAGCCCCACACCGAGGATCCAGGAGGTCACACGCTGGCAGGATGGACGCCTAGAAACCCCCCTCGGTGTGTCCAGAAGACAAGTAAGCAGATTCAGCTCTATATCTTGCTGGGATCAGGGAGCCTTGGCAGGGTGAGGAAGGCTGGTAGGGGTCCCTGCTGTCAACCCGCAACAATAACGTCAGGCTGCAGGGGGACCAGCAGACCTCTCTCTCCCTTAGTATTGTGTGTACCACACACAAGGCCTCCGAGGAAGAAAGAAAGCACAGTTTCTGCGGGGTGAAGGGTTCAGAGGTTAGACCACCCATTCAGGCACCCAAGTTCCCTACTGATGGCAGCGATACTCAATGGTTTATGCTTGTGCAGGACCTGATCTAAAATGCGGCCATGCTGGGAGTCCCGCCCCAGGAAGACCACTCACCATCTAAGGACACTCCATAACCCACACTGCCTGATGCATCTGTAAACAAGTTCAGCAAATCAGAAGCTATAAAATCCTGCTGCCAGCAATTGCAACCATTGAAATGCTCCAGAAAACTAAGCCAAATAAACAAGTCATCCTTCAGTTCCCTATTAATTCTAATATGAGCTCTAGGGGAATGAAAACCAATCGTCGTGTTATAAAGTCTCCTACAGAAAACTCTCCCCATTGGCATGATGCGCAAAGCAAAGTTTAAAACTCCCAATAGGGGCTGCAACTCTTTCAGAGTCGTTTTCTCCTTTGCCAGAGTACCCACCAATAATTCTCTGATCTTAACTAACTTGTCAACTGGAAGCCTGCACTTCATCCTTTCAGAATCAATAGTGATTCCTAAAAATTCCAAACATATGCGTGGATACACTGTCTTCTCATCTGCGAACGCCAAAATGATTAGCCAACTCAAAAAATTTGGATAATAAATTATTACAACCATAAAGGGTGCTTTACACGCTGCGACATCGATACCGATATATCGTCGGGGTCACATCGTTAGTGACGCACATCCGGTGCCGGTAGCGACATCGCAGCGTGTGACACCAAGGAGCGACGATCAACGATCACAAAATCGTTCAAAAATGGTGATCGTTGACACGTCGCTCCTTTCCTTAATATCGCTGCTGCCACAGGTATGATGTTATTTGTTGTTCCTGCTGCATCACACATCGCTATGTGTGACACCGCAGGAACGGCGAACATCTCCTTACCTGCGTCCACCGGCAATGCAGAGGGAAGGAGGTGGGCGGGATGTTACGTCCCGCTCATCTCCGCCCCTACGTTTCTATTGGACGGCCGCTTAGTGACGCCGCAGTGACGTCGCTATGACGCCGAAGGCACCTCCCCCTTGAAGGAGGGACTGTTCGTCGGTCACAGCGACGTTGCTGACAAGGTATGTGCGTGTGATGCTGCCGTAGCGATAATGTTCGCTATGGCAGCAGGCACCAAATGTCGCACATACGACGGGGGCGGGTGCTAACGCGCTCAACATCTCTAGCAATCGCTAGCGATGTCGCAGCGTGTAAAGTACCCTTAAGAACCAGCTGAACCAACAAAGTGAAAATCATCTAAGTAGTGTAAGATGCCACCCCAGGAGCATCGGAAGTCACACACCACTCCAAAAAAGAGGCAAAAGCCTCGAAGTAATAGCACGACAAGGTAAAGCCCATAGGAGGCACATATAGTAATACTTCCCATTAAATTTAAAACCCAAGGCATTAAAGCCATCCAGGTGCACTGGTAAAAGCCTAAAAGCCAATTTAATTTTGGTCTTAACTAACAACGCCCCTCCCCCAAACCTTTTTATTAAATCTATGGCTTGGTCAAAAGATGCATATTTTACCGAAGCTTTAACCTTGTCGACCTCGTCATTAACAGACGAATCTTTGGGATAGGATAAATGATGTATCATCCTAAAGCAACCCTGTTCCTTTTTGAGGACTGTGCCTAACGGGGAAACACGAAAACAATCAAATGGAGGGGACGTAACTCAACTTCCTTTGCAATCTTTTCAGAAACAACTTCTGGAAACCTCAGAACAGACTTTAAATTATCAGATTCATAACAGCCGTGGCCCTTACAACCAGGCACCACAAAACCGTCCTTAAAACCTGACAAGGTAAGATTGTCTTTATTTCGATCAGTAAAAAGCTCTAGCCATAGAGCCATTTTTTCCAACTTCCCTGTTGTCACTGCCCTTAACGAACTTTTTGGGCATTTGGCTGTTGCTGAATTGATTGATTGGACTTTTTGAAACATTTAAACATGGGATGATTGCCCCCGCAAAAGGAGCACTCATGCCTGTATCTATGTATCTACAAATACTTTGCCATTTGCAAGAGGATTCGTTAAACACAAAACAGAATCCTTTTTTCATGACTGAATTCGTATTAGTTTGTCTCCCAGACGAAGTCCGCTGAGGCAATATGAGGTTCAGCCACAAGCCCACATCCTTCACCCCCAACGCATGGATGGGTGAACAGCAAGCCTCTGTCTCAAAGACTCGTCAAAGAAGTACCAGGCCATACCGCCAAAGTTGCACTATGCCTGTATTACAATGTCAATGTGCTGGAACAGTCCGCTCCAAGTCTCAGGATATTTTTCCCCAAGCACAGCAGCATATACACAAAAGGCCTGTAACCAATTATTAAAGGAGCAGGGGGTACTCCTGTTCATTTTTATCAACTTTCCTGTTGTCCTTGACAACAAGATCCTTTGTCATGGGCAACAATGAATTATACCACCAGTATCACAACCCACTCATAGGAGCTCAAAGCATATGATTTGACCATATCAACACCAAAAGAAATGATGCAAGTCAAAAAATATTTTAAATTATACCAATATCCTTTATTGAAAAATATAAAATATATATTAAAAAATGGAACAACTCAAGAGATGGTATACATTGGGGAAATCCGGCAATACCCTGATACAATAAATAAATGGAACCAAGCATCACACAAGTGTGTGCGTATTCAATTCAATTAGAATACATGACATTCCAAAACCTCAACAGAACTTTATATATTGAATGCTCACTAGTGAGTACTAAATAAAACAGCGGTATAGAAAAGTATCAAGGAAGTGAATTACCAATGAGCCGAGTCCAAAACAGGGCTGAGGAGCGGTTTTCCCCGTGAACTCAACGCACATTTCGCAACCTCAGTGCTTCGTCCAGGAGTGATCAGACATTGATTCACGACCCCTTTTTAAAGTCCAGCGTTTACGAGTAAATATCCAGTGCATATATGTGATGCCCCAGGGCTATGGGGTACTCGGTCCCGGGCTGGTGGTGCGCAGTGGGGTCAGTTGTGGACGCGGCCCGGTACCGTGGCCCTTAGGGTGCTGTCCCCTCAGGAAAGGAAGAGGGGTTTTGGTAAAATAAAAGAAAAGGGGAGAAATAAAAGAAAATAATAAAAGAGTTCTCGACTACGCCACTTGCAGTGTGCGGCCAGGTTATAGGGGGCCGCCGCTGCAGGTTTCTGCTGGGGCTGATGGAGTGATGCAGACTGGATGGTTAGAACCCTCCGCAAGTAGGGACAGGCCCCAGCAGTGAATGATGGGGATAGTAGTGTGGAACAGTCTATGTGAGTGCACGCCGTCAAGGAAACAGTCCACACCAGTATTGCAGTTTCAACTTGCCTTGTTTCCTTTTGTACTTGAACCTGCAGGTACCAGTTCCAGGTGTACCCACTCCCCTTGTTCTCCGTGCCAGCTGTGACCTGGGTTGGCTGTCCTCCGTGCACACTTGTTGTGGTTGGACTCCCGTGGTTCCTGGAGTCTGATGCTTCCACAGGTAACCCACGGTGCCTGGAGTCCTGGTTCCGTACTCCACAGTTCTCACTCATTTTACAGCTCTCTGTTGGTTCTTCAGGTCAGTTTCTGTACTTGACTCTTTCTACTCCTTCACTCTCCTCTCACTACTTCCCTAGACTGCCTCCTTCGCTTCCTCACTTACAAACTTCTCAATACTTCCTGCCAGCTTCCCAACTGACCACTGACCTCCCCCTCACCGGGTCTCTCCCTACAGGCTGGGTGGCTACATCCAATCAGTGCCCTCCCCTTTTACCTGTTACTAGGTAGTCTCCCAGTTTGGTGTTGGGGTTGTGTATGTGGCCTGAAGGTGCTGGTGTACTTGCTGGTACGGGTATTCCGGGGTTTGGGTTTCCACTGGTTACATTTGTGGCACCTGGTACCGCAGGGGTGCTACATTTACATCACATCCAGGTAAATCAATAGCATTGCGTCATACTTAGAACCCGATCATGTGACATTAGCGTGGCTGGAATAATACCAAAAAGGATTGTTCCAAGCAAAGATGGTAACCAAGGTATCCATGTGACGTCATATCCGGAATTGTGGCCATGCGTTACCAAAGAAACAGCAACAGTGTCCTGGAGCCCGGTCATATGACATCCACCATATCTGGAGTGATAATAATTCAGGAAGAGGTTGTCCCAAAAAACAGTGGTAACCAGGGCATCCGCATGGTGTCATATCCGAAACGGAGTCATCTGCTATCATGATTTATATGTTGTCAGGATTAAATAAAGTATAATAGCCAGGGCAAAACTGAATCGGACAATAGCCCTGACAGCTGTATGACCCTTATATCAAAAAACACATTACATCATATCATATCAAAAATGCATCTATATCAATACATTACTGACAATATTGCTATGGATACATCATCATCCGGCGTAATCCACAAGTTTTAATATAAAAAAGTTCTTGCAATATAAAAAAGTGTTTCGATTCTGCAGCTTTGCATATTCTAATAAGTCCAGACTAGTCTGGCAGAACGGCTCTCTCACTGGACTAGTCCTACCTTGAAGGATTTAATGCACACCCACCCACTCCCTTCTCCGGGCATCTTTGACAGCCTGTATACAATATATGTTATGGTAGAACTGTTGGAAATCTAGTGCCAGCAGTCCTAATATAACGTGTATCATATGTAAGCTGTCAATCAGGGAAGGTGTGATTAGAACATTGGAGGAAGGACTAGTCTGGATGAATAAACTAGTCCTGCTTCATTTTTATATACAAAGCTGCACAATAAAAGTACAGTTATCAAAGACAGGAACATTAGTAGACAACATACAGTACAAGAACTCATCTGAATACACAAATCTGCATCCATACCACTATATTAGCAGTTTGGAATAGTCAGGGGATGCAATAGATTCCCTTTATAATGCAGACGAATTACAACCACATGAAACAGCTTTGTTTAGCTCATACTTCATGGAGGTTGCCATCCTGATTATTTCTTTTTTTTTATGGGCAATTTACAAAAAAGAACAGACAGCTGATAAATCTATATTTATATTTTTATTTTACAGAAAATCTGTATCTCCATAACAACTAATAAATATTGCAAGTGATCTATGTCTACAACCCATCGTCACATTCCCAGAATTTACTATAATAATTACCATTACAATGTTCTGTACATCTGCTGTAGTTTAATAAAACAAACAAAACACACAGATGGATCTATTTCTTTCATGGACACTAAAAAAAGGTCCTTTTTATTTACAGACTGTGCCTGGCTAATGTACTGAAAGGGCGGCTGCCGAGAGATGCCGGTTTTCAGTCATAGAGGTGTATCGGCGCAGCTATAATCATAGCTCACAGCATTGTGAGTGGCAGCTGTAAGCATGCCCTGGCACTTTGACAGCTTGCGGTGGTTAACTGGTTGTCATTCAAGGTGCCAAGGAGTGGTTACAGTCGCCGCACAGTGCTGTGAGCAATTGCTGTAGCTGCATCAGCACAGCTCTATGACTGAAAGCCGGTGGCACCTGGGAGGAATAAAGTTTATTTTTCCTATGAACCACTCTTTCAGTAACTTGGTCAGACAGCTCAGGTTTCTAACGCTAACACTAGAAGTCCCAGAGAAGGGTGATTTAACATTTCTACCTTTGGAACCCAGGGAGCTCGAAATTTCTGGGACTTCTAGTGTTAACCTGCTGATTGGCCCGATATCTGGTGGGTAAATGTGTTATCCAACCTGACAGGTTGCCTTTAAACTTTTGGCAACTCTGGTCATCAAGATAAACCATAAACCATGTATGATTATAAAAACCCAGGTTAGGCCAATAAAATAAACAATTTATGTTCGTATTTAGTGTAATAATTCAAAAGCATCAGTCCTATATATAATTTGTGTAGTATTTATTACTATATGGTACTATACATAGAATACATTGGAATCACATACTGTGCCCTTGGGTGCACCATCTAAGTGCATATAATGTTACTAGGTTGGATTCTCAGAAGTAGCAATGTAAGGGAAACTACCAGGCTTTATGTAGCTATTGTCTGATTGAATCAAGGCTGCTTTACAGGCAGTGACATCGCTAGCGATGTCGCTTGTGCGTCACAGAAAAATCGTTGCCCGTGGCGAACAATATCGCTAGGACGCATAAAATAGACTTACCTTCCTAGCGACGTCGCTGTGGCCGGCGAACAACCACTTTTTTAAGGGGGCGGTTCGTGCGGCGTCACAGCGACCTCACCCCACGGCCCGCCAATAGAAGCGGAGGGGCGGAGACCAGCCGCATTAATGACACGCCCACCTCATTGCCGGATGATGCAGGAACGGTGTTGTTTGTCATTCCCGGGGTGTCACACATAGCGATGTGTGCTGCCTCAGGAACGACGAACAACCTGCGTCCTGCACCAGCAACGATATTTTTAAAATCATTGATGTATCAACGATAAACGATTAGGTGAGTATTTTTGATTGTTAGCGGTCGCTCGTAGGTATCACACGCAACGACGTCGCTAACGATGCCGGATGTGCATCACGAATTCCTTGACCCCGACGACATATCGCTAGATACTTTGTTGCGTGTAACGGGGCCTTATCCCTGTAAAATCTGTGTGATTTTCCAAAGGTGAATCTTTACAGATTTGGTCATCTCTATACATTACTCAGTTACGGTAAGCCCTGCCTCCAGGAAAGCAGATATTCCCACAAAAAATCTAATCTGGAATTACCACTTTTTAACAGGCAAATGAGGAGACCATAAAAAGAAATGCATCACTACGTATGGATTGCACATCCAAAATTAAAATTAAAATGCCAATAACATAATGAAAAATGTTAGTTTAATTAAAAATCTCAAAAGGTATTCTCATTTTGCCTGTCCGCTGATTTGAATATAACAAACAGAGGCGTCTAGTACTTCTGCTGCATCAATTTCTACATGTTCTCAAGAGACATGTACAGATGAAACCAGAAGTTTACATACACTATCTAAAAAGACACATCTGCAGGTTTTTCTCACTACCTGACATGAAATTAGAATAAATCTTTCCCGTTTTAGGTCAATTAGGAACCAAAATTATTTATATTTGCCAAATGCCAGAAAAAAGAGCGAGAGAGAATGTCTAAGGCATTATTATTACTTTCTGCAACGTCAAAAGTTTACATCCATTTCATTAATATTTGGTACTGTTGCCCTTAAACTGTATGACTTGGAAACGTTTTGGATATCCTTCTACAAGCTTCTCACAATAGTTGGTAGGAATTTGGGCCCATTCCTCCTGACAGAACTGGTGTAACTGAGCCATGTTTGTAAGTCTCCTTGCTCACACCGGACTTTTCAGCTTTGCCCAAAAATTTCCAATAGTATGTATTGATATCATGGTTTTGTGATGCCCACTCCAAAACAATGACTTTGCGCTCCTTAAATCACTTTGTAACCAGTTTGGCAGTATGCTTCGGGTCATTGTCTATTTGGAAGACCCATTTCCGCCCAAGCTTTAAGTTCCTGGCTGATGTCTTCAGATGTTGCTCCAGTATTGCCACACACAATCTATTTTCCTCATAATGCCATCTATTATGTGAAGTGCACCAGTCCTTTCTACAGGAAAACAACCCCACAACATGATGCTACCACTCCCGTGTTTCACAGTTGGGATGGTGTTCATAGGCTTCAAAGTTTTTCACTTTCCCATCCAAACATTACAATGGTCATTATGGTCAAACAGTTCAATTTTAATTGCGTCAGACTACAGGACATGTCTTAAAAAATTAAGATCTTTGTTCCTGTGTGTATTTACAAACATTAATCTGGGGTTTTTTTAGGTTTCTTTTGCAATAGTGGCTTCTTCCTGGCAGAGTGGCCGTTCATACAATGTTGATTCAGTACTTATTTCACTGTGGATAATGACACAAAGTTACCAGCTTCCTCCAGAATCTTCACAAGGTCTTTTGCTTTTGTTCTTGGGTTGATATGCACATGTCTGACCAAAGCACGTTCATCTCTGGTACACAGAACCCTTCTCCTTCCTGAGCAGTATTATGGCTGGACATTCCCATCTTGTTTGTAGTTATGTATAATTGTTTGTACAGATGAACGAGGCACCTTCAGGTATTTGGAAATTGCACCCAAGGATGAACCAGACTTCTGCAAGTCCACAAGTCTCTTCCTGAGGTCTTGGCTGATTTCTTTTGACTTTCCCATGATGCTACACAAATAAGCAGTGTGTTTCAGGTGTGCATTAACCCCTTCACAACCTTTGACAGATCTATCCATCATGGATCGTGTGATGGTAAGCCCCGCCCCCTGCCGCGGGCAGGGTGCCGCGATCGGCGCACATATCAGCTGTTTTCAACAGCTGACATGTGTGCCTGCATGTTACGAGTGGAATTGAATTCCACCCGTAACATTAACCCCTTACATCTCGCTGCCAAAGTCTGGCAGCGAGATGTAAATACGCGCGGTGAAGATTTTCACTTACCGCCACCTCCACCGGAAGTCACATGAGTGATCATGTGACTTCCGGTGGTTGCCATGGTAACTCAGGGTCATGTGATGACGCCTGCAGCTATGACATTTCACTTTCGTTTTCACACGGCCCGGAGGCCAGTGAAGCAGGAAGTGACCGTGTCTGCTGTTTACAGCTGTATAGCTGTGATCAGCAGATAGATCAGAGCGATCGGATTGCTGATCGCTATAGCCACCTAGGAAGACTAGTAAAATAAAAAAAAAGAGTAAAAAAAAGTTTTAAAAAATTAAAAAAAAAACCTAAAAGTTCAAATCACCCCCCTTTCGCACCATTGAAAATTAAAGGGTTAAAAAAAAATCAAATATACACATATTTGGTATCGCCGCGTTCAGAAATGCCCGATCTATCAAAATATAAAATCAATTAATCTGATCAGTAAACGGCGTAGTGGCAAAAAAATTCCAAACTCCAAAATTATGTTTTTTGGTCGCCGCAAGTTTTACGCAAAATGCAATAACAGGAGATCAAAACGTAGCATCTGTGCAAAAATGGTACCATTAGAAACGTCAGCTCGAGATGCAAAAAATAAGCCATCACTGCGCCATAGTTCCCGAAAAATGAGAACACTACGGGTTTTGGAAAATGGCGCAAAACCTGCGCCACTTTTTTGGACAAGCTTGTGAATTTGTTTTAACCCCTTAAATACAAATAAACCTATTCATGTTTGGTGCCTACAAACTTGCACTGACCTGAGGCATCACATAGATACATCAGTTTTACCATATAGTGAACACGGTGAATAAAATATCCCAAAAACTATTGTACGATCACACTTTTTTTGCAATTTTTCCGCACTTGGAATTTTTTTTGCCATTTTCCAGTACACTATATGGTAAAACTTATGGTTTCATTTAAAAGTACAACTCATCCCTCAAATCACAAGCCCTCATATGGCAAGATTGGTGGAAAAATAAAAAAGTTACGGCTCTCGGAAGAAGGGGAGCAAGAAACAAAAACGGAAAGTGCCCGGGGGCTGAAGGGGTAAAATACATCCACAGGTGTATATCCAATTAACTCAGATGTTGACAATAAACCTATCAGGAGCTTCCAAAGACATGACATCATTATATGGGCTGTCCCATATTGTTTAAAAGCATAGTACTCTTAGTGTATTTTGATTTTGCAGAAAGTAATACAATTGCCTTAAAACATTCTCTTTCTCTCATTATTCTGGCATTTGGCAAATATAAATTTGACCTAAAATGGGAAAGGTTTATTCTGATTTCATGTCAGACAGTGAGAAAAACATGCAGATGTGTCTTTGTAAAGTCCCTGATGTAACATTTTTACCACAGTGGAGTAAGGGGGCGAAGTCGTATAACAAGCTGAAGTTCAAGTAACCAGGAGACACAGTACAAACACAGGGGGCGGATAAAAGAGTAGTCAGGAAGGAACACCAAAGTCAGGAGCCATACGGGAACGTAAAGTCAGAGGGAGCAGGCGGATTAAAGTCAGGGGTCAGTCTGGGGTCGAGAGCCAAAATCAAAAACAAGAAGCAGGGAGCTTACGACAACTTAGCCAGAGAATACGACTGGCGCCACTCCAGGCACAGATGCTCCAAGATAAAGCAGAGCAATTGCCTGGATGCGGTGCATGAGAGCAAGCCCCTCCCACAGCTGGTAACAGACCAAATGCAGGGAATGGCCCGACAAAGGATAAACAATAACAAGATGACTGCATGCAGGAGGAAACAACAGAAGTCCCCAGCGCAAGACCCACACCGCAAGTCAGGGTCGTCATGGTCATTTTAGATAGTGTATGTAAACTTCTGGTTTCAAATGTACCTACGACACACATGGACAAGGTGAGCCATCAAGTACATACTACTCTACAAGGAGCTCCTATTCTGCCTTTCATTTCCTGTAGAAATCATATACACGTGACAGGGTTTGGCTAAACTACAAAACCTTTGGCATATATGCAATTGTGTTATATATTTTACATCTGTTACTCATAATATCCAGCATACACAATGCAGAGTGCAAAGAGAGACTGGTTCTGGAACACATATTCTGCATACGTATCAGAGTTTTGACTCCACACACTCCTGCTGCCGCAGTACATGGTCCCCCCTGACACTGGACCTACCACCACATAGCAGACAAGCTTGTACCGCTCGTACCCAAGGTCCCTCACAGCTGATTTCACTAACTCCGCAAGCTCCTTTGCTCTCCTCTGGCTTTCTCGGGCTTCATAAGTACAGTCTTGCAACTCTACGTCTAAAATTGACTTTATAACTCTTGTTGCTTCTTCTGAAGAGAAGATTCGACTAGGCCGCGGGTGTAGGTCAAAATCTGGATCCACAGAGCTGTAGTCCACAACTTCTTGCTTCGATTGCCTACTGGATTTTGCATTATCCTGAGTAACAATGTTTCTTCTCATCCTGGATTCCTGGCACCTCTGGTAGCTGGAGAGTAAGGGGGTCACTTCTAACGATCTCAAGGCTTCACTTTCACTCCTCTTTGGGTGCTGTTTTGGCTTAGCATAAATCCAGCGTTTTAGGTCACTTTCATGGGTTTGATCCATTTTTCAACTGTAAAATAAGATTTTTAAGAAGATACTCAGATTATTAAAACTGTCTGCAACAAGGCTGCTCAGTAGATTTCATAATTAATAAAATTATCTCAGTCAGCAATTCAGCTATTTGGGTCTTAAAATAGTATGGGCTATCCACATGCAAATGGTGACACAGCAGTGTGCTAATGGATATACCCCACCTCTGTTTTTACCACTTGTTTTGGTAATGCTAATATGGACTTAGTCCTGCCAATAAGCCCATTTGAAAGTGACTAGGGTAAGATCGGCCGACAAAAAGGATTCATCAGAGGGTCAGAGTTCTTTTAGTTCCTGGACTCTGGGTATTTTCATATTACCACGTTCATAACATGGTGGGGACCTAACAGAACCAAAACCATAACCTCCATCACAAAGGAGTCTGAAGCTGGTCATTTGGTTCTGAGTTCTATGACTTTTTTTATCAAACTAAATTCAATGAAATCTGGTACTTTTCAGGTTTTTTTTCAAAGCTTAACCATACCTCCCAACCGTCCCGGATACAGCGGGACTATCACGCTTTGCAGAGTTTGTCCCGTTGCCCCGGGCGGGAGGTCTTTATCCCGGCTCCGCCCACCCACTCTCTCCCCGCCTTGCTGCTTTTCCCTCCTAACATCCTAACACGTGTCTTGAGCATTACAGAGCAGAGCGCGCTACGCTAGTCTCTGTGCTGCTGCTGCTGCTGCTGCTAAGGTAATGAATGTCCCCAGCGCTGATTCCCTCCCCCTCCCTCCCCTCCGGTCCGGAGCCTATGCTCCTCCAGCTGTTTCTCTGATCTATCGTGTGTGCAGTGTTTGCCTCTCAGTGCTGCAGGCACACAGTAGATCAGGACATTGGGGAGAAGACAGTGTGTACTTACCACTTGTGTCCTCTCCTGCAGGTGCACAGACAGCACTGGCTGGTAATATCCAAAGATAGAAGCATTGGCAATGCTTCTATCAGCTACCGACCACATGATCTCCTGCCTGGCAGAGCAGCTGCATCTTAGGCTAAGTTCACACCACCGGTTTTGCAGAGCTGGCCAATCCGGCTCTAAAACCTATGCAACGGATGCGGCGACAAAACCGCATCCTTTGCATACGTTTTTTACATGCGGCCCGTCCGGTTTTTGCCGCTTGCAGCAGGCTACTAAGCATGCGCAGTGGAAAAAACGCATGCGGCGTCCATAGGCATGCATTGCAAATCGCGCCGCATTGGCCGGATGCGGCGCGATGCGTTTTTTTTTTGTTGGACAAAAAAACATGCCAGGCACCGTTCCATCCGGCCGCTGCATCGGCTAAATCTGCCGCATGCAGCAAAAACCGGACCGAACGCAAGCCCATGCGGCACAATACGGCACTAATGTAAGTCTATGCAGGAAAAAACGCAACCAGCGGCAAAAAAAAAACTGGTTGCGTTTTTCCTGCAGAGCGCCGTATTGTGCCGCACGGCAAAAACCGGATGTGTGAAAGCAGCCTTAGGCTAAGTTCACACATCAGTTTTTTCCAATCAGGCACAATCCGGTTTGTGCCTGATGCAACGGATCCGTCTCAGATTGTGAAAAAACTGATGCGACGGATCCGTTTTTTGTTTTTTTTTGTTTTTTTTGTTATGCTGAGAGAGAGACAGAGACCCCACCATCACTGCACAAACACCGGCACTACCTCACACGCATCATCACCGCACACACCAGCACTACCCAGCGCGCATCATCACCGCACAGGCAGGCACTACCTCACACGCATCATCACCGCACACGCCAGCACTACCCAGCACGCATCATCACCGCACAGGCAGGTACTACCTCACACGCATCATCACCGCACACCCCTGCACTACCGCACGCATTATCACCGCACACGCCGGCACTACCGCACACGCATTATCACTGCACACCCCTGCACTACCGCACGCATTATCACCGTACAGGCAGGCACTACCTCACACGCATCATCACCGCACACCCCTGCACTACCGCACGCATCATCACCGCACACGCAGGCACTACCCTGCACGCATCTTCACCGCGCACAACCCGGCATTGCCTCAGTGACGTCACCGCTGACAGCGCGACTCCCTTCAGTTGCTGCGTGGAGCTGATAGAGAGAGGCGGTGTACCCAGCGCGCATCATCACCGCACAGGCAGGCACTACCTCACACGCATCATCACCGCACACGCCAGCACTACCCAGCACGCATCATCACCGCACAGGCAGGTACTACCTCACACGCATCATCACCGCACACCCCTGCACTACCGCATGCATTATCACCGCACACGCCGACACTACCGCATACGCATCATCACCACACACGCCAGCACTACCCAGCACGCATTATCACCGCACAGGCAGGCACTACCTCACACGCATCATCACCGCACACGCCAGCACTACCCAGCACGCATCATCACCGCACAGGCAGGCACTACCTCACACGCATTATCACTGCACACCCCTGCACTACTGCACGCATTATCACCGTACAGGCAGGCACTACCTCACACGCATCATCACCGCACACCCCTGCACTACCGCACGCATCATCACCGCACACGCAGGCACTACCCTGCACACATCTTCACCGCACACAACCCGGCATTACCTCAGTGACGTCACCGCTGACAGCGCGACTCCCTTCAGTTGCTGCGTGGAGCTGATAGAGAGAGGCGGTGTTCTACTGCCGTTCCTCTCAGCTTCATGTAGTAGAGCTCAGAGCGTCGCGGGACCTCTGTGGATTACGTTGAACCTGGAGGGGTATTTGGGGATTTTAATAAAATGGTGAAAGAGGGTGTTTTTTTGTCTTTTATTCCAAATAAAGGATTTTTTTGGGTGTATGTGTTTATTTACTTTCACTTACAGGTTAATCATTGGGGGTGTCTCATAGACGCCTGCCATAATTAACCCCCTTATTACCCCGATTGCCACCGCACCAGGGCAAATCAGGAAGAGCCTGGTAGAGTCCCTGGACTGTCGCATCTAATGGATGAGGCAATTCCGGGCGGCTGCTGGTTGATAATTTTAGGCTGGGGGGCTCCCCATAATGTAGAGCTCCCCATCCTGAGAATACCAGCCTTCAGCTGTGTGGCTTTATCTTGGCTGGTATCAAAATTGGGGGGGAAACTACACGCCGTTTTTCTTTTAATTATTTATTTATTTTACTGCACAATATAGACCCGCCCACCGGCTGCTGTGATTGGTTGCAGTGAGGCAGCTGTCACTCAGCGTGGGGGCGTGTCTGTCTGCAGCTAATCATAGGCGCCGGTGTGCGGGGAAAGCAGGGAATACGAGATTGAATAATGAGCGGCCGGCATTTTCAAATCAGGAGAAGCCGCCGGAGCAGTATGACAGTCGTGCAGCCCTGCGCCGGTGATCGGTGAATGGGTGAGAGTGAGTGAATAAATCAGTGAGTCAGTCAGTGAGTGAGAGAGTTTGAGAGTGAGTGAGTGATTGATTTTCTGACAAGCAATGAATTTATATCACTTCTGGGCATGCTCAGAAGTAAAAACCGGATACGGTACATGCTTCCGGCGTTTGAAGCATGACACCGAATCCGGCTCGCATAGACTTTCATTATGCACCATGCCGCACAACGCCGCACCCGGAGCTATGCATTTTTTTGCCGCTGGCAAAAAACGTTCCTCTCTGCGTCCTGTGCGGCCGCCGGAGTGACGTTTTTTTTCCGCATCAGGCAAAAACCGGATCAAACGCAAGTACATGCGGCACAATCCGGCGCTAATAAAAGTCTATGAGGAAAAACCACACCCGGCGGCAAAAAAAAAAAACAGATGCGTTTTTCCCGCAAGGCGCCGGATTGTGCCGCACAGCAAAAACCTGATGTGTGAACATACCCTTAGCTGCACACCCTGTTCAGCTCTCCTAGGTCCTAGCTGCCTGCACACCCTGTTCAGCTCTCCTCCTGGGTCCTAGCTGCCTGCATACCCTGTTCAGCTCTTCTCCTGGGTCCTAGCTGCCTGCACACCCTGTTCAGCTCTCCTCCTGGGTCCTAGCTGCCTGCACACCCTGTTCAGCCCTCCTCCTAGGTCCTAGCTGCCTGCACACCCTGTTCCGCTCTCCTCCTGGGTCCTAGCTGCCTGCACACCCTGTTCAGCTCTTCTCCTGGGTCCTAGCTGCCTGCACACCCTTTTCAGCTCTCCTCCTGGGTCCTAGCTGCCTGCACACCCTGTTCAGCTCTCCTCCTGGGTCCTAGCTGCCTGCACACCCTGTTCAGCTCTTCTCCTGGGTCCTAGCTGCCTGCACACCCTTTTCAGCTCCCCTCCTGGGTCCTAGCTGCCTGCACACCCTTTTCAGCTCCCCTCCTGGGTCCTAGCTGCCTGCACACCCTGTTCAGCTCTCCTCCTGGGTCCTAGCTGCCTGCACACCCTGTTCAGCTCTTCTCCTGGGTCCTAGCTGCCTGCACACCCTTTTCAGCTCCCCTCCTGGGTCCTAGCTGCCTGCACACCCTGTTCAGCTCTCCTCCTGGGTCCTAGCTGCCTGCACACCCTGTTCAGCTCTCCTCCTGGGTCCTAGCTGCCTGCACACCCTGTTCAGCTCTTCTCCTGGGTCCTAGCTGCCTACACACCCTGTTCAGCTCTCCTCCTGGGTCCTAGCTGCCTGCACACCCTGTTCAGCTCTCCTCCTGGGTTCTAGCTGCCTGCACACCCTGTTCAGCTCTCCTCCTGGGTTTTAGCTGCCTGCACACCCTGTTCAGCTCTTCTCCTGGGTCCTAGCTGCCTGCACACCCTGTTCAGCTCTCCTCCTGGGTCCTAGCTGCCTGCACACCCTGTTCAGCCCTCCTCCTAGGTCCTAGCTGCCTGCACACCCTTTTCAGCTCTCCTCCTGGGTCCTAGCTGCCTGCACACCCTGTTCAGCTCTCCTCCTGGGTCCTAGCCGCCTGCACACCCTGTAGTTAACTCCCTGCCTGTTCTGCACATTGCTGATCTGTGGTGGCTCAGAGCGATCACGGACAGCTTCTGCAGTTTCAGTTTGCTGGATGGGTGTAGATGGGGAGTGGATATGGGTGTGGCCGTTTGTAAAATGGGTGGGGTTAGGGGCGTGGCCTAAAAATTGACTTTGTCCCTCTTTCCCTTCTTTAAAAGTTGGGAGGTATGGCTTAACTGCTTAAAGGGGTTGTCTGCTACCTATCTGTCATGATGTGACTGCAGATAGCTAGGAACAGGGGGCTCCTATACTGTCCCTCATGCTAAGGGACCCTAGGCTATCCCTGACCTCCGGATTACCACTTAAGCTGGAGATGCCGGAGTCCTGTGCCTTACTAGTCTCCTGACCAGATTTAATCTTAAACCCTCCACAAAGAAAGGAATAGGCAGGAGTGTGATGGAAATGCAGATTAAAACAGACATGGGAAAACCAAAACTCAAACACACTGCAAACTTACAAGAATAAACAGTAAGAGACTAAGGAGAAAAGCACAAGCAGGAAGGCAACAACAAAAAGAAAACAAGGGCTAACACCACAACCGCTTAAAGCAATAATGTGCAACAACCACCAGTAAGTCTGGATCACAGCACCTCACAAGACCATTATATGTAAACTATAGCTGGCATTAATGGAATAGCCCAGCCAGCATATGTGGGGGAGCGAACATGACTGGACCCCCCCACAGCATGTGTTCAAAGACACTAACCTGTAGCGCTGCAGAGATTAACTCTTACTAGACTGCTTAAGTCTGTGGGTCAACTCCCGCGTCTCCCTGCGCTGATCACAGACATCACATAAGTTAGTAAGCAGACTGCCAGGATCTGTAGTTTTCACGGATCCTGATGCCATCATAACAGTTGACGATGCCTGCAAAAACCTCCCAGTGACACTATCTGTCAGCAGGCCATGAATATCAGCCCAGCTGCTTAATGTCATCAGTGTAAGGATTCAAACAGCCCTGAGTGGCACAATGCTTATAGCCATTGCCATGAGCTGCATTACAATTAGCACAATCCTTTTATCCTGATCTTAAATAAAGAATTTCCATAGGTGAGTATTTATAATGTGCAGCTGCAATCAAAAATTATGAAACCCTTCCTGCAAATTGGGTTTACTAGCAAAACTGACAAACCTTCTGCTGATTGTAATAAGCCAAGAACAATTGAAATAGCTGAAAGCATCTAATAAAACAAATGGTTTCTCCAAATTCAACACAAAATAAAGCCACATTTACGGACTACTACTGTATCAGAATTATTAAAACCCCTACATGACAAATGTCTTCAGTACTTAGTTGAGCTTCGTTGGCTGTTATGACCTGCAGCAAACGTTATCCATAGCCAGACACCAGCTTCTGGCAGCAATCCTGAGGAATCTTAGTCCATTCCACATGGGTAATGGCCTCCTATTCACTAATATTATTGTGTTTGTGTTCTGCACCTGCCTTCTTCAACTCCAGATTCTCTATGGATTGAAATTAGGTGACTGTGTTGGCCACTCCAAAATCATCCAGGACTTATGCCAAAACCAAGTCTTGGAGGACTTTGAAGTATGCTTGAGATTATTGCCCTGTTCGATGGTCCTATGATTCCTGAGCTTCAGCTACCTCACAGAAGACATGTGCCCCAATTCATCATTGACTTTGTGCTTATTTTTTTGTCTGGTTTTATGTGTTTTGGCTTATTTTGTTTGCACTCAATGCATTATTCTATTTGAGCCTTTTTGAAGTCTATTTTATGTGTGGTCACCTTGATGTTTTCTCATAGAATGTCCTAACTGATTGAATTAATCTTTTCCTCTACAAGCTGCAGATTTCCAGTGATTGAGGAAGCATAACAGTCCCATAACATCACCACCATGGTCCACAGAACAGAATCTCAAAATGTTTGTGGCTCTAAGATTAATTGCAGTGACTATGGCAGTGAACCTATAACTTTGAGCCTACAGACTATGCTTCCAACTGTATCTCTTGGAACATTTATGCCTTTGTATCCTTTTCCTTATTCATACAAGACAATGATCTTGTCTCTGTCTTTTTGAACTACTCTCTTGATAACCCAAGAGATAGTGAACTGGAGGCCATTGCCCTTGAGGAATGGACTAAAGGCCACGTCTCACTAAGCAACATCGCTGCTGAGGCACGACTTTTGTGATGTAGCAGCGATGTTGCTAGTGATGTTGCTGTGTGTGACATCCAGCAACAACCTGGCCCCTGCTGTGAGGTCGTTGGTTGTTGCTGAATGTCCTGGACCATTTTTTAGTTGTTGCTCTCCCGCTGTGAAGCACACATCGCTGTGTGTGACAGCTACAGAGCAACAACTGAATGTGCAGGGAGCCGGGAGCCGGCTTCTGCGGACGCTGGTAAGCACGGTAAACATTGTGTAACCAAGAAGCCCTTTGCTTGGATACCCGATATTTACCTTCGTTACCAGCGTCCGCCAGAAAGTTTGTACATTTGGCTAATAAAACTAATTTGCAGTGGATGGGGAAATCATTTTGATTGCAGCTATATATCTGTATAGACCAGTCGTTATGATTCCAGTATTCACACCGGGGTACAAATGTACAGAACTGCAGCACAGAAGGGAGTCTACCTTTGATGTATGTAGAAAAAAAACAAAAATAAACAAAAAAAGCACATTAATATGAGATATGCCTTGACATGGCTACTGGGCAGATATAGAAATGGCCATTTTTGTATGCTAAATATCTCAAGTTTTCCTACATATCCTTAGCAGTAATGCATATTTATATTCTTACATTCATGGTTTGCATGTTTTAGCATTTCAGAGTGTAGCTGTTTTTTTTTGTCATTTGATGTATGTTAGTTCTGTGATACAAAAGACTACAGAACAGCTGGTAAACCATGGAGGGGTAACGAATAATTCTGCATTAGAATATCTTGGCTTTCAGTAAATAATTGGTTAACAGAAAAATTACTAAAACGTACAAAGTTTTTAAATATGCTTTAAAAACACAATAAGTGAAGATATCAATTAAAAACTACATTAAAAAAAAGTAACAGACAGAACACTAGTCGATATAAGGGAGTGACAGTAAGCGTATACAATGCAATGTACCAATTCTACAGGACCATATGAATGTCCCTCAGGGATGGTCCTACCTTGCTGCGGAGGTGGGCATCCTAAAAAATGCAATTGGCGCCCCCCGCTCACCGATGACTTTCCTTGGGAATCCCTAAGGAGTCCCTAAACTAGAACAATATGGATTCTTCCCATAATGTTAATTGTTAACTTTTTTTATAATATCAGTGACCTCTATAATTTTTTAGGTGCATCTGTAATTTTTCACAGTCAGAATACATTTCTAGCAGTCGGAGATGATCACTTTCTATCACAGCTGAATAAGTCGTGGCCCTAAATAATTCGGATCACTCAGTGTATTGGGATGATCTGCATGCATTTATTGCCTTATCCAATTCCTAAACCTTTAGTCTTCATCAATGTTTACTCAATACAGATATTACTGGTGATACATAAAATACTAACTGTACAGGTGTGCATACGTTTTCCGATTTCACATACCAATCTTGTGACCTAATTGCCTTCCAAAAACTTAATGTGTCCTCTTCAGTTGTCTTGATGTTACCTTCTGGTCCTCAGCTCCTTAATTTGTAGTAAAGTCTCAACACCTCTCTGTCATTACAGTGGATCTTTCTTCTTCTGCTGTGCGTGGATTAATCTGGTGTTTATCCACTGTCCTGCTTTGTTGTCCTCACCCTGTCCTCCTCAGTCCTTGAGGTTCTGCGGTCCTTTGACTCCAGGCTAGAAATAAATAAAGCTGCCCACTCCCACAACTGGATGCTATTCCAGCATTATGATGTTGCCATGAGACCCGGTGCCCTTCCTCCAATCCTCTCATGGCCTGGACATATATTCTAGTCCTGTTATTCTACGAGGTCATGAGGACCCTTAAGATGAAGCTCCAGGTCATACACAAATCTCTTTCTACCCCCATCCTATGCATTCAGTAAACACAGTAACCATTTATTCTCACCGCACAAAACCACACTGCTTTATTTACAAGCCGCTTTACAAGATCATTTATTGTGCCAAGTCACATTGGCAGAGGCTGCATGCTGTCAGCCTAGGCAGACATTGTAATTAAATGGAGAAAAACACTGTAACTAATGCCGTAGATTTGTACGCTTATTTACATACGCATGGACATCTCTACATGTAGGGGGACATTCCTGCACAAATTACATGTGAATTTACCAGTGGATTCAAACATAATACCTTTTTTTCTTGAACGATACAACTTCTTCCTGTACCACTGCTTGAAGAAGTTGTCTTCTAGAAACTGGCAGTAGGTCTGGGAGTTGAGCTTCACTCCATTCTCAACCCAAAAAGGTCCCACAAGTTCATCTTTGATGATACCAGCCCATACCAGTACCCCACCTCCACCTTGCTGGCGTCTGAGTCTGAGTGGAGCTCTCTGCCCTTTACTGATCCAGCCTCTGGCCCATCCATCTGGCCCATCAAGAGTCAATCTCATTTAATCAATCCATAAAACCTTTGAAAAATCAGTCTTAAGATATTTCTTGGCCCAGTCTTGACGTTTTATCTTATGTTTCTTGTTCAAAGTTGGTCATTTTTCAGCCTTCCTTACCTTGGCCATGTCCCTGAGTATGGCACACCTTGTGCTTTTTGATACTCCAGTAACGTTGCAGGTCTCAAATATGGCCAAACTGGTGGCAAATGGCATCTTGGCAGCTTCACGCTTGATTTTCCTCAATTCATGAGCAGTCGTTTTGCGTCTTTTTTTCCCAACACACTTCTTGCGACCCTGTTGGCTATTTTCCATGAAACGCTTGATTGTTCAGTGATCACGCTTCAAAAGTTTGGCAATTTCAAGACTGCTGCATCCCTCTGCAAGACATCTCACAATTTTGGACTTTTCAGAGCCCGTCAAATCTCTCTTCTGACCCATTTTCCCAAAGGAAAGAAAGTTGCCTAATAATTAAGCACACCTTATATAGGGTGTTGATGTCATTACACCACACCCCTCCTCATTACAGAGATGCACATCACCTCATTTACTTAATTGGTAGTTGGCTCTCAAGCCTATACAGCTTGGAGTAGGACAACATGTAGAAAAAGTATCATGTGATCAAAATACTCATTTGCCTAATAATTCTGCACACGGTGTACACACACATATACATATATATATATACATACATGCATACATATCAGTATATATACTTATGCATAATGCGTTTATTAATAGTTGCACACATCTTGGTAATTTAGGTGCCCTGCATGTTAATGCGCCAGAAAATCAAATCAACATAATTCATGAGATGTAAATTTGCACTAATAATTTTTTATTTTCTGGAGTAAATTATAGTAAATTGGTCATGCCACGTCTGTACTCGCCCCCCTTCTAGGGTCCACCAACATTTTAGAATATCGTCATGAGCAGCAGAGAAACCTCCAATAAGGCGCAAATAATGGCATGAATACAAACTTTGCCATAATTTGTAACTTTTTTTTTTTTACCCCAGAAAACCAGCAAAGCCGCAATAATAAGTCTCCCTCGGTGTGTGAACTACGTTTCATAATGTTTTTGCTAGCTGCAGCCTGTATTGACCAAATAAATACAGCAAAAAACATGTGATAATGCTTGTTGTTATTTTAAAGTATTAAGGCACACATGGATGAAAATGTTCTGCGTTTGCTGTATGTAAAACGGACGATCCTTCACACGCTCATCTGACCCCGACCCTACTCTCATTGCAGCCAGTGTAATTTCATGTTTTTCCTTATGGTCAGTGCCACATTTCTTTAAACATGAACTGAAAGACAATTTGGAATTATATTTTTCTGTTCACACTTTTTATGGTGCATTTCAGTGCTTTTATATATTTTAGTGCATTTTATGTTTTTTTTAATTGCATACAAAATGTGTAATTTTTTCTAAAAGTGTTCAACGTTCCTCGAAGGGCAGATTATAGCTTTGCGTCAGATGTACGGCACCAAAAGTATTTTCCTTATATTTTTATTGAATTAAAATACTACACAAGAGGCTCGCAGAACATGCTAGTTATGAAGTGTTTCCATGGCGTGCTCGGATTACTGGGAGCTTTACATTTTCCTACAGCTTACACAGACTAATTACCTTATAGAGGAACACACAGCGATGTGTACATTCCATACACACTCGTACAAGGAGCAATATACACAACAATGTACGTACACAGAAGTCAAAGCAAGGATCCTCCGACATCACCCAGGAAACCTGTCTCTGCGGATCGGGGGTTTTCTCTTCAGTGTCTGAGTTCTCTGGTTGCTGCTTAGTCACCATCTGTATTTGCAAAGATAGGAAATACTGTATATCTGACCAGACACAATAATATTCATTGTGTATCTAACTAGGTACAGTCAGTGGAAGGGCTTGTCTTAGGACTGCTACTTGCTTTCTTCACGATGACTAGCTGCACGCAAATGTTTCACCTTCTAAATGTCAAAAGACAATAGGCTCCAATTCATGAAGACTGAGATTTTTGTTGGCGTAAGATGTGCATGAGAGGCGTGTGCCTCTAAGGGTACGTGCCCACAATCAGTGTTTCAGCGTTTTGGATGCAGCATGCTTTCGCTGCATCCAAAACACTGCGATGTACAATACAAGCACAGTGGATGGGATTTCTAGAAATCCCATGCCCACTGTGCATGTGCGTCCCGCAGCAAAAAAACTGACCTGCAGTGCGACTTTCCGAGTCGCAAGAATGTAATTTATTTGCTGTGGAGTTGCAAGAGTCCTCTGTAGGGAGAACACAAGCGAGAGACTGCAAATGCCCAAGCCCTGATCGAGGGTAGCTGCGGTCTCCTGCGGAGGAGACTCACAGCCCTGCAGGTCAGGACCTGCCGTGTCCAGTGGGTCCGCAGTGGGTCCTGAACGTGGGCCCATACCCTTAATGAATTTGGTGCATCTTTTACCTGCCATGAGCCACTGTGAGAAATGTACACTAGTGATTAGCATAACTTTGTCAGGTATACTCAGCCACCCCCCAATCACATGCGAGCTCTGCCCACTTTTCAAAAATTTGGCGTAAAGACATCAAGTGTTGCAATCAAAAAGATAAACTGTTACGGTAGCAGAAGAAGAAGGTATAGAACTCTGCCAGTGTCACTGTCAGAGGTAACATCATCCTGCTGTGACTGAGATGATTGATGTGACATTTTATAACAGCCTCTGCATCCTCCCCACTAACATACTTACTGGAGACAAAAGATGCTAATCATGGCCTGTGTAGTACTACTTCCTAGATGGCTGGTGCCTGTGGATGTATTCTTGCGGATACTTGTGGATCCCATATGCTTATTGTTTGATGCCATGGTATGGGTTCATTTTTACCCAGTCCATGTTGTTTTTTTTTTTGCATGTGCAACTGTATTACACTTTCATTGACTCAAACATAAAAATTACCAACGACAAACAATTTAAACTGTAAGACTCCTAGTAATGAGGGCAGGCAACACTTATTGTATGACTAAAGTTCACTATGTATTGCTGCTAAATCACGGTGCAATACAAGTGAATGGCGTTGCATTGTGACCCAAATGATACTGCAACAAAAAGTAGATTTTTTTTTTTTATGATTTGCTCATTACAGTACACAGAGTCGCAGTGCAACCTCATCAACTTGTATTAGGCCAAGAATTAGCAACAACCAGGCACGGAATTAAGGGGGGCCCAAGGGGCCCGGGGCCACCCACCAATATAGGGATAAATATCTTAAAACATGTAAAATACACGTCTCTTTGGTGTGAACCGTTTTTAATGATCAGGAACATTTAACAAAAGAGAAACTATTGAAAGTGTAGGGACCTGGCTACGGTCCTACATCTCAGTGGCTGGTGCAGAGTCATGGCACTTGCGTCAGAATCCACTGACCTGGCAAGCCAGACTTCCTTAGTACCGGTACCTAATGCTTTGCTTATGGTATGCGGCAGCCTTCTCCAATCCCAACAGAAGCATCTAGGCCAGTGATGGCAAACCTATGGCACGCGTGCCAGACAGGACACGCAGAGCCCTTTTTGCAAGCGCGCGCGCTGTCGCCTCATTCAGCCACTTTGAACTGCCGATGTGATTGCGCCGGCAGTTCAAAGTTGTGTTGGAGCAGAATCAGAGGAGACATTTCTCCTCGCTCTGATACTCCTCCTCTCCTAGGCTGCAGGCCTGTTGCCTAGGAGATGGCGGGAGCGTCAGTAAGCGGCGCTAGCATAATGACGACTGGTGGCAGCGCAGAACCTAAGGACCCGACCCAGCAGCGCACAGTGGTGGAACGAGTGCTGGAAGGTGAGTTTTTTTGTTTTTTTTGTGTTAAACTGTGTGCGTCATAGGCTGTGTCAAGGTGGGGGGGAACCATAGCAGGATGGGGGTACATTTTCCAAGATGGGGGTACATTTACCAGGATAGGGTAAAATGCTAGGATGGAGTACATTTACCAGGATGGGGGAACATGCCAGGATGGGGTACATTTGGCCATCATGAGCATCGAGTCAGATATACTGCGTGAATTGGACTTTAGTGACATCATTAGTGATTTCGCAGCACAAAAATCAAGGAAACTGCCTGGATTGTAAAAAACGAATGATTTTACCTGAATTACTCTGCGTAAATGATTTTTGTAAATAAACTTGCCTTCGTTTAATTTTGTGTTACATATTGCAACAACTTGAAAAATGGGCCTCCCTCCAAAATGGGCCCCGGGCCACCCACCTCTTAAATAAGGACCTTGCAACAATATGTAACATACTGTGCCTGCGGCCATAGTCAAGGGCAACCACAGCCTAATTGGACTTCACAAGTAGCGCTCAAACAATCCTTCACTTGGAAAATAGTTTTTAAGTGTTGGCATCCCCATTTTTGTTGATCAGGCGCGCACACACAAGCCATGGGAATATAGGGGAAAAGATGCTGAAGTGATGCATATTATTGGGGAGAAAACAATAGGAACAGATTACCAAGTTCAACTAATTGGATTTTTTTTTATTTAAGAGGGTGTCAGGGACAAAGCAATTGATGACTTAAAGGAGGTTGTCCGACATCGAAGTTGCAATTTTTTTTAAGCATTTCTGTGCTTTATTGGAGGGTAAAACATTAAACAAGAGAGAACAATTAACACCTTTGAAATGTGGAGCTGTAGAAGGATGTTATCAATATCATGAATGGCAAGAAGAACTAACAAATCCCACCAGACATCTTACTGGAAGCAAAGATACCAAGCTATGACTTGCCTACTTTGGACATCATACGAAGATGAAGAGAGCACTCACTGGAGAAGGACATCATGGTCGGAAGAATAGAAGGAACAAGACGAAGAGAAAGACTAGGAACCTGATGGCTTGATACTATGAGGTTCATGGTGGAGAAGACCCTGTTAGACCAATCTAGGCTGCACAAGATCGATCTTCCTACGAGCGTTCATCCATCAAGTCACGGTTACATGTGATCAAACTGAAGGTTATTAAATTAAAAAAAAAAAACAAAAAAACCCAATGTATTCTGTTTCCACCATTTGCTCCTCCGGAATTTCCCATTTTGGTCTGCAGTCCATGCTCTGTTCTTGGCGGGGCAGCAATTTTTTTTAGCTTGATTGATAACTCACCGTCAATTTCCTTGCCTGGTGCCGGTTCTCACACACACAGAGATCCATTAATCATGCTAAAAAGATTGGTGACTCATGCCCAGAAAACTTGAAAAGCAGTAGTATGGCACTTTTACATTGATGGCCTCTTTTTAGCATAGGACATCAATTTCTGATCGGTGGGGATGCGACAACAGATACCCCTGCTGATAAGCTGCTCCTGATGCTAGCCGGCACTGTCAATTGTATAGTGGATGTGTATTGCATTTCCGCTCCTTTGCTAAATCAATAGGGGGCAGATATGCAGTCCGCTATGCAGCTCCGTAACTGAGGACATCTGAACGCTGCCGGAACCAACTGATCGGCGGGCGTATATTGATTAGATATTGGTGACATATGCCAGGGGTAGGTTCAAACGACCATATTAAAGCGTCCTGCGCTCAGCTATAGCTGGTCTCCACTTCTGTTGTGACTGCGCACGCTCCAGCGGTCACAACAAGAGCAAAAGATGCGAGGGCACATGCACCACCCTCGCAGCGGTGGCAAGGAAAGAATACATGAGATCACACTATCTTCACAAAGATGGCGCCGGAGATAAGTGCTATGTGCAGGCGCCAACTCCGATACCATCTTACTGAAGACATTAGAAAAACTCTTCTACAATAGAATTAGCATAAATAAAATATAGAAGGAGGGACAGGCAGGGGGGCAGGAATCAAAACCCACCCCAGCTATTAGCTATTCGGCAACTGCTGCCAATCAAAAAGCTGTCAATTTCACAAATTTACTTGCCTATACTTCAGACAGTATACATCTAATCTCACAACTAAAAGGTATGTATAGAATCAGCAGGATAGCGCCAGTATAGCACTGGCTTTAGTTTATATAGGAAAATCCTGGTGATTGGTGCACTTTGAATACATTTATCAGTGGTTTGAATTTCATTCAGAGAAGTGAAATGATTTTTTTTTTTCACTTGTCATCCATGTACAATCCATTTATTTTTTTGTTACAGTAGTAGCTATTAAACATTTACAGAATCAGTTTCTTATGCTACAGAATTGTAATGCATCTGTAAAAATCAGATGCTATACTGTGGTACTTTTTTTTTTATTGTCCCCCTTTACCCATAGACTTGAAGTGTGCATACTGCAATTTATTTCTTGTTTTTCACACACAGATTCAGTCAGTGAAAAAAAATCTAATATATGTAGGTGTGTGTGTGTGTCTCCGCTAAAGGAATCCGCACCATCGCATTTACAATCACGAAATTTAACCCCGCGATTTAGTTACTCTCCAAAAAACATGCCTCCATTAAAGTAAATGGAGCCTGGAACTACTGGTTTTAATAGCAGCTGTGATTGCTTGCTATAGGAACAAAAGACAGTCACAGTATAAGACGCTTATGTGTGAGGAAATATGAGGTCCGTGGAGAGAGACACAGACGGGGAAAGAGAGAGAAAGAGAGAGAGAGAGAGAGAGAGAGAGAGAGAGAGAGAGAGACACACAGACGGGGAAAGAGAGAGAGAGAGAGAGAGAGAGAGACACAGACGGGGAAAGAGAGAGAGAGAGAGAGAGAGACACAGACGGGGAAAGAGAGAGAGAGAGAGAGAGACACAGACGGGGAAAGAGAGAGAGAGAGAGAGAGAGACACAGACGGGGAAAGAGAGAGAGAGAGAGAGACACACAGACGGGGAAAGAGAGAGAGAGAGAGAGAGACACAGACGGGGAAAGAGAGAGAGAGAGACACACACAGACGGGGAAAGAGAGAGAGAGAGACACACACAGACGGGGAAAGAGAGAGAGAGACACACACAGACGGGGAAAGAGAGAGAGAGAGACACACAGACGGGGAAAGAGAGAGAGAGAGACACACAGACGGGGAAAGAGAGAGAGAGAGACACACAGACGGGGAAAGAGAGAGAGAGAGACACACAGACGGGGAAAGAGAGAGAGAGACACACACAGACGGGGAAAGAGAGAGAGAGACACACACAGACGGGGAAAGAGAGAGAGAGAGAGACACACAGACGGGGAAAGAGAGAGAGAGAGAGACACACAGACGGGGAAAGAGAGAGAGAGAGAGACACACAGACGGGGAAAGAGAGAGAGAGAGACACACAGACGGGGAAAGAGAGAGAGAGAGACACAGACGGGGAAAGAGAGAGAGAGAGACACAGACGGGGAAAGAGAGAGAGAGAGACACACAGACGGGGAAAGAGAGAGAGAGAGACACACAGACGGGGAAAGAGAGAGAGAGAGACACAGACGGGGAAAGAGAGAGAGAGAGACACAGACGGGGAAAGAGAGAGAGAGAGACACAGACGGGGAAAGAGAGAGAGAGAGACACAGACGGGGAAAGAGAGAGAGAGAGACACAGACGGGGAAAGAGAGAGAGAGAGACACAGACGGGGAAAGAGAGAGAGAGAGACACAGACGGGGAAAGAGAGAGAGAGAGAGACAGACGGGGAAAGAGAGAGAGAGAGAGACACAGACGGGGAAAGAGAGAGAGAGAGAGACACAGACGGGGAAAGAGAGAGAGAGAGACACAGACGGGGAAAGAGAGAGAGAGACACAGACGGGGAAAGAGAGAGAGAGACACAGACGGGGAAAGAGAGAGAGAGACACAGACTGGGAAAGAGAGAGAGAGACACAGACTGGGAAAGAGAGAGAGACACAGACGGGGAAAGAGAGAGAGACACAGACTGGGAAAGAGAGAGAGACACAGACGGGGAAAGAGAGAGAGACACAGACGGGGAAAGAGAGAGAGAGACACAGACTGGGAAAGAGAGAGAGAGACACAGACGGGGAAAGAGAGAGAGAGACACAGACGGGGAAAGAGAGAGAGAGACACAGACGGGGAAAGAGAGAGAGAGACACAGACGGGGAAAGAGAGAGAGAGAGACACAGACGGGGAAAGAGAGAGAGAGAGACACAGACGGGGAAAGAGAGAGAGAGAGACACAGACGGGGAAAGAGAGAGAGAGAGACACAGACGGGGAAAGAGAGAGAGAGACACAGACGGGGAAAGAGAGAGAGAGAGACACAGACGGGGAAAGAGAGAGAGAGAGACACAGACGGGGAAAGAGAGAGAGAGAGACACAGACGGGGAAAGAGAGAGAGAGAGACACAGACGGGGAAAGAGAGAGAGAGAGACACAGACGGGGAAAGAGAGAGAGAGAGACACAGACGGGGAAAGAGAGAGAGAGACACAGACGGGGAAAGAGAGAGAGAGACACAGACGGGGAAAGAGAGAGAGAGACACAGACGGGGAAAGAGAGAGAGAGACACAGACGGGGAAAGAGAGAGAGAGACACAGACGGGGAAAGAGAGAGAGAGACACAGACGGGGAAAGAGAGAGAGAGACACAGACGGGGAAAGAGAGAGAGAGACACAGACGGGGAAAGAGAGAGAGAGAGACACAGACGGGGAAAGAGAGAGAGAGACACAGACGGGGAAAGAGAGAGAGAGACACAGACGGGGAAAGAGAGAGAGAGACACAGACGGGGAAAGAGAGAGAGAGACACAGACGGGGAAAGAGAGAGAGAGACACAGACGGGGAAAGAGAGAGAGAGACACAGACGGGGAAAGAGAGAGAGAGACACAGACGGGGAAAGAGAGAGAGAGACACAGACGGGGAAAGAGAGAGAGACACAGACGGGGAAAGAGAGAGAGACACAGACGGGGAAAGAGAGAGAGACACAGACGGGGAAAGAGAGAGAGACACAGACGGGGAAAGAGAGAGAGACACAGACGGGGAAAGAGAGAGAGACACAGACGGGGAAAGAGAGAGAGACACAGACGGGGAAAGAGAGAGAGACACAGACGGGGAAAGAGAGAGAGACACAGACGGGGAAAGAGAGAGAGACACAGACGGGGAAAGAGAGAGAGACACAGACGGGGAAAGAGAGAGAGACACAGACGGGGAAAGAGAGAGAGACACAGAGATACAGACAGACAGACAGACAGAAACTGGGAGAAAGACAGCTACTATCCCGGGCAACGCCCGGGTACTATAGCTAGTAAGTAAATAAAAATTGGGTCATCTGCAGTGCCTCATTGAATAACATTGGTTCGAGTTCAATTTTTTTTTTTTTTTTTTAACAGATGCACTGGGAGCATAAATTCATTTGTGTGCACGGACCCTAAAAATAGGCCATCAGTGCAAAAGTGCCAGACAACCTTCTTTGCATATGAATGAAAATGCTCTCAGAAATGTAGCAACAGATAAAAGATGTAAATGGTGTTGGTAGATTTATTATTCGAAGACCGGTGTGCCAATACCTGCAATTTGAGGGTTAGGGGCGTTTCACACTTTAGTTTTTTTTCTACCAGTCATAATTCGTTTTGTGACGGATCTGACAGCTCTGTCACCTGATTCCGTCATTTGACGGATGATAACGGATCCTGTGCCCATAGGCTTCCATTCTAAAAAAAAAAAAAAATAAAAAAAACCAAAAACGTGACGGATCCGTCCTTTTCGATGTACCCGTCGCACGACGGATCAACTGTGTGGCCATCCGTCGCAATCCGTCACTAATACAAGTCAATGTTAAAAAAACGGATCCAGCACTGGATGGTTTTTTTTTTCCACATTTTGATGGATTGTGACTGACAGTCCAACAACTGAAGTGTGAAACGGCCCTTTAGTGTACGAGATGCAGGGACCAAAGAAAAAAAAAAAAAAGTAAAAACCACTTTCTACAGTCCCATTTTATTCATTTGCACCAGCAGCATTAAACAGTACGGGGACATGGAGTGCAAGTCTCCTTTTAGTATCATTTCGCACAGTTGTACACACTTCCCACGGTATAACAGACACAGGAACAATCAGCACAATCATGGTAGGTTTAGATTGATCTGTATGTAGTGTAACAGTCTGGGATGCAGTCCTCCCTCTGATCTAGAGCCTTCATGCCTGATGAGGCAGTGCTGTGTTTGTCCAGTCTTAGGAATGGGCTCCAATGCATTTCAGGTCAGATTTCTTCAAGGGCTTGTTTATATCACTAACACTTAGAACCCGTATGTCCATTTTGGGAGAACACAGAGCGACTTAAACACCGAGTTCTGCATTGAAAAAAGGGGAAGCGTTTCTAGCATGTTCTAGTGGATGGGCATTGCATGATGTCCATGTAGCAGATGTTCTTTAAACACCTTTTTGGTGCAAGAACACACACTAAAGAGTTATAGGAGCTAACCTCTGAATGCTGACCTGTAGTTGTGCTTACAAAATACCTGCCCGTAAGGCAAATAGAAGAGGTGGCTCCCACTGGGTGGGAAAATGAGTTGAGTTTTGTTTTTTGTAGATTTGGAAGAGACCCTTGTCCCTGCTGATGGAGGGGGAGGAATCCATCTCCTCCCTTCACTTAACACATCTCATTTTAAATCCAGGAGCATGGCGGAGGGATTCTCCAAGTACGATTTCCATAGGTTAGAAAATCGGGACATTGTTGCCCCGTCGATAATCCGGTGGTCAGCGGACCAGCTGATGTTGATGATTTGGGCTTTCACAACCTGCTCCTTAGAGTTAAATCGTGGTACAACCTGTAAAATAGAAAAGCGAGAATTCTAGATTTTCATTTTAAATATATGGAAAATAATGTTCTAGAACTATAATAAATAAAAGACAAGATTGCTTGCTTATTTTGCAGGAGGAGATGGATTTTTAAAGGGAACCTGGCAGATGCAATATACACCCAGAACCACGAGCAGTTGTAGGTGAATATTTCTAATCCCTGCCTAACCATCCCTGTATACACTAGCATAGATAGAGAGATCTTTAGAAAAGTATTTCTAAAGATCCTTCATGATATGCTAATGAGGCCAGGGACTAGTCGCAAGGGCGTTACTTCCCCCGACTAGTCCCCTCTTAGCATGTTAGTACGCCCACAGGGACATGCTATTCAATGCAGTGTCACCAGCGGTGATGTGCTTACCTGTGTCCGCGATAAACGCTGAGCTGAATGCCCCGCACTTCCGGTCATGTGAAGCATGAAGTCGGGTGTATGTGTCCCTGCTTCAGACAGGTCTAGTGCGCATGACCAGTAGTGCGGGGCATTAAGCTCAGCGTTCACTGTGGATACAGGTACACGCATCACCTCTGGTGATGTTGCATTGAATAGCATGTTAGCACGTCCCTGTGGGTGTACTAACATGCTAGAAGGGCGGACTAGCCAGGGGAACTCACGCCCTTGGAACTAGTCCCTGTGCTCATTAGTATATTATAAAGAATCTTTAGAAACACTTTTTCTAAAGATTTTTGTCTATGCTACTGTATACAGGGACGATTAGGCAGGGATTAGCAATATACACCCAGTACTGCTCATGGTTCTGGGTGTATATTGCACATGACAGGTTCCCTTTAATTTAGGGGTATAAATATTCAATTATTTTATCTACTTTTTAATAGCCCAAGAGGACATGAGCTTTTATGAGACAGACTACATAAAAACAATATATGCATTGAAAGAATAAAAAATTACCAACCTGCATCTTTCCAATGGCTCCAATCGCCACCTCTGGGGGCATGATAACAGGCTTTGCATACGTACCGCCAATCTACAAAAAGGCGCCATAAAAAAACAAAACAAAAAAATAAAAAAAAAAAACAAAAACAGAAAAAGTCATTACACCGGGCTAAGGTTTTGCATGCTTTTTTTGATATGAGGATTGGAGCAGCAATCATACCGAACCAATGTTGGAAAGAGTAAAGGTGCCTCCTGTCAGGTCCGCAGCCCCCAGCTGTCCTAAAGACCCCAGTTTCTGCAAGCGGTTCAACTCCGCAGCAATCTCGAAAATACTCCGGACTTGTATGTTCTTCACATTCGGGACAATGAGACCTTGTTGGGTATCCATAGCGACCCCGATATTATGAGCAGCCTAGGAGACAATGTCTTCATTAATGACCTCTCAATTTAGACGGATGTAACATATGTTGGGTTTCAGACTTAAAAACCAACCTTATAGGTGATATTCTGACAGGCTTCATCCAGTGAGGCATTGAGTATTGGGTATTGCAAAAGACCAAGGCTGGCTGCCTGTGGAAACAGTGACCAGTAAGACAATGTCAAGTACAAGATCTGTCAATGGGAGTCATGTACTAAGGATTGTCCACTCCGTGCTTGAGATAGAAGAGGGTCCCATGGATGAAACCCACATCTATCAAAGTTATAGCCTAGACCGGCAATCATCCAAACCATTACACTTAGTTAATAGGGTCCCCACTTGCGGTTTCTATGGAGGTTCAGTTGTGAGGACCTTATGGCCTGCAACAGACACTCATACACAAAGATCGCTCATCATTACTATATACAGCTTTTTTCAACATTAAAGTCTGTGTGTGATGAATGGCAGACAGATGGCATCCGTCAGATGCAAGGATTTTTATAAATGGTTTTAAAGAGTAACTCTCATTTTAATCATTACTTCCGTAGATAGGAATAGATCTTAGGCCTCCTTCACACATCCGTGTCTCCGATACGGGTGATGTCCATTTTCACACGTACTGGAGACATGGACACACGTAGACCCACTAAAATCAGTGGGTCTTCGCACTGCTTTGACAAAGGCCATGTGTT
This sequence comes from Anomaloglossus baeobatrachus, assembly GCF_048569485.1. NCBI lineage: Eukaryota > Metazoa > Chordata > Amphibia > Anura > Aromobatidae > Anomaloglossus > Anomaloglossus baeobatrachus. Next base: position 174,276,605 of record NC_134360.1, on the reverse strand, counting down.
TGTATGGAGCACACACACATGTACGTGTGCTCCACACGGTGACATGTCAGTTTTCTGCCGGCAGCACGGATGTCACATGGACCACGCACTGATGTGATCCGTGTGACACGTACCGGAGGAAACACGTCACTGAGAAATAAATGCATTTCTATACCTTCCTGTCTCCAGCGCTGCCTTTACACTTGCTTCCGGGCCAGCTCATTATACTCAACTGCACTGCCTGCGATCCTGGAAGCAAGCGTGACACCAGCACCAGAGACAGCGCACTAGCTTGTATAGCTGCCTATCTGGATGTCACACGGATAGCACATGGAACACACACATGGACGGAGATAAGTGCCTACACCATGGACTGTGCAAAATGTTAGTTTTCCGCACGGACATGTGAAGGGGGCCTTAGAGACATCAACTTCTTTCTCCTCCTGGACTGATTATTAATTCTCTACATTTTAAATTTACATGTAAAATCTGTCTTTAGGCAATATAGACTTTCCCCCATTACTAAGACATGAGATTACAGTTAGTACTCATAAAGCTCTATGGATAACTATTGTGGGATTCTGTCTGCCAAAGCTCCTCAATCCTCCTCCTACCCAAACCCTCTCTCCATAGAATTTTACAAGCACCAACTTATCTCTCTCAGCAATGGGCCATGTGTCTCAGGATATGTTGGGTTTTGAGACAAGTTAAGGTAAGACACATCTGTATGTACACTCTGTAAAACAGCCACCTGGCCGAGCTTTGTAACTAGTTACTTTCTGATAAATACTGGCAGAGCCATTAAAATAATTGTATGAATAGAAAATCTGAGTCTATTATTGTGAGTCAATGTCAGGAACAATACCCGTTTTTACAGTTTCAAGCTGGAAGAAAGGACTGTAGTCCAGACATATCTTCAATCTGATACCTCAGCACAGTCAATATAGGGAACGAGTTTTGCTTTATTTGGGGTTTTTGTTTTTTTATTATTGGATATATGGATAATCGCTAAACCTATGAAAAGGTCGTTTTCAAGTACATCATATAAATGATCACAATAAGGCTATGTGCGCACTGGGAAATGAAATTTCCTTGCGTAAATTCCGCAGGCTCTCAAAGAATTTCTCACCTGCGGAAAAAAAACGCATCAAATCCGCACCTAAATCCGCATGCGGATTGTCGCGTTTTGTTGCGGATTTGATGCGGAATTGGTGCGGATTTGGTGCGGTTTTTCCGAAGGCTGTTCCCTGCGGGATTTTAACATTAGAATAGTGAAAACCCGCAGCTACCTGCGGAAAAGAAGTGACATGCAATTGTTTTTGCTGCGCGAATCCCGCAGCAAAACATGCAGCTGTCAAAATCTGCCTAGTGCGCACAGGATTTTTTTTTCCATAGGTTTTACTGGTGATTCACTGCAGAGATGTTATGAACATTTTCTGCAGCGAAACATGCAGCAAATCCGCAGCAAATCCGCAGCAAAATCCGGTAAGTGCGCACATAGGCTAAGGGATGTAACTACACAGGAAGGGAGGGAGAAAGGTGGGTAGGGATCAAATCAGATAAAAATATATACAGTGGGTACGGAAAGTATTCAGACCCCTTTAAATTTTTCACTCTTTCATTGCAGCCATTTGGTAAATTCACAAAAGTTCATTTTTTTCTCATTAATGTACACTCTGCATCCCATCTTGACAGAAAAAGATCTGAAATGTTTAATAAATTTGAAAAAATTTCTACAAGAAAAACTGGAATATCACATGGTCATAAGTATTTAGACCCTTTGCTTAGTATTGAGTAGAAGCACTCTTTTGAGCTAGTACAGCCATGAGTCTTTTTGGGAATGATGCAACAAGCTTTTCACCCCTGGATTTGGGGATCCTCTGCCATTCTTCCTTGCAGATCCTCTCCAGTTCCGTCAGGTTGGATAGGGAACGTTGGTGGTCAGCCATTTTCAGGTCTCTCCAGAGATGATCAATTGGGTTTAGGTCAGGGCTCTGGCTGGATCAGTCAAGAATGGTCACAGAGCTGTTCTGAAGCCACGCCTTTGTTATTTTAGGATTGTGCTTAGGGTCATTGTCTTGTTGGGAGGTGAATCTTCGGCCAAGTCTTAGGTCCAGAGCACTCTGGAAGAGGTCTTCTTCTAGGATATCTCAGTACTTGGCCGCATTGATCTTTCCTTTAATTGCAACCAGATGTTCTGTACCTGCAGCTCAAAAACACCCCCATAGCATGATGCTGCTACCACCATGTTTCACTGTTGGGAATTGTATTGGGCAGGTGATGAGCAGTGCCTGGTTTTCTGCACACATACCGCTTCGAATTATTACCAAAAAGTTCTATTTCTCATAGTCTGGGAGTCCTTCGTGTGTTTTTTGCAAACTCTATGCAGCTTTCATATGTCTTGCACTAAGGAGAGGCTTCCAATAGGCCACTCTGCCATAAAGGCCCGACTGGTGGAGGGCTGCAGTGATCGTTGACTTTGTGGAACTTTCCCCCATCTCCCCATTGCATCTCTGGAGCTCAGCCACAGTCATCTTGGGGTTCTTCTTTACCTTTCTCACCAAGGCTCTTCTCCCACGATTGCTCAGTTTGACTGGATGGCCAGGTCTGGGAAGAGTTCTGGTGGTCCCAATCTTCTTCCATTTAAGGATTATAGAGATCACTGTGCTCTTAGGAACCTTGAGTACTGCAGAAATTCTTTTGTAACCTTGGCCAGATCTGTGCCTTGCCACAATTCTGTCTCTGAGCTCCTTGGGCAGTTCCATTCACCTCATGATTCTCATTTGGTCTGACATGCACTGTGAGCTGTGAGGTCTTATATAGACAGGTGTGTGCCTTTCCACATCAAGTCCTATCAGTTTATTTAAATACAGCTGGACTCCAATGAAGGAGTAATAATAATATCTATTCATTTATATAGCGCTAACATATTCCGAAGCGAATGTATGTAAACATTGGCAACACTGTCCCAATTGGGGCTCACAATCTAAATTCCCTATCAGTATGTTTTACAAATATGGGGAGAACATACAAACTCCTTGGTGGGATTTGAACCCAGGACCCCAGTACTGCAAGACTGCAGTTGTAACCACTGAGCCACCACAAGACTGCCGTGCTAACCACTGAGCCACCGTGCCACCCATGTAGAATCAGCTCAAGGAGGATCATAAGGATTAGGACAGCATGTGACTTAAATATGAGGAGTGTCTGAACAAAGGGTCTGAATATTTATTATCATGTGATATATTTCAGTTTTTCTTGTTTAATAAATTTGCTAAAATTTCTACATTTCTGATTTTTTCTGTTAAGATGGAGTGCAGAGTGTATATACATTAATGAGAAAAAATATGAAATTTTTTGAATTTACGAAATGGCTGCAATGAATGAAACCAAGAGTGAAAAATGTAAAAAGGGTCTGAATACTTTCTGTACCCACTGTAGAAATAAAGACTATAAAGACTATACAAGCTGTCCACCTATATGAGCAATTTTTTTCCCCCATTTATATGGATGTGTTTGGAGTTAAAATCATTATTTGCATTTTGGATTCGTGAGTAATTGTGCAGCTTTCACCATAAATCAGTTAAGAGCTCAGAAAAGACTATCAGAGTGTAAGGCTATATGTCCACCTTGCGTTCTATTACGCAGTGTGTAAGTCACTGCATGTGCGTCTCAGAACGCAGCCGAAAAGCTGCATTCTGAGATGCATTGTCACTGCAGAATTCCTGCTGAATTCATGCGTTCTGGATGCTTCCAGAACGCGCATTTTTGACAGTGCGGTCCCACTCGGCTCTGCTGCATCCCCATAGACTTGCGCACTGTCACAAAGAGCATGTCTGGCTGCGAAACACTGCTGCGCGATCAGAATGAACTCCGATGAACTTCACCTGACTTCATTGTGACCTGAGTGACGTCTCCGCTGACAGTGCGACTCACTTCAGTTGCTGCGTGTAGCTGACAGGAGAGGCGGTGTTCTACTGCCGCTCCTGTCAGCTTCATGTAACAGAGCTGGATGCGTCGCAGGACCTCGTGAGGATTATACCGGACCTGGAGGGGTGTTTGGGGATTTTAATAAAGTGGTGAAAGAGGTAATTTTTTTGTCTTTTATTTCAAATAAAGGATTTT